>NC_139813.1:25098990-25178990 GCF_963457635.1 Microchirus variegatus
CAAGCCTTGTAGTGAAGAGATGGAGACTGAAGGTGGAAATCAATAGCTCCTGGTTTGAAAAAGCGTGGAAGTGGGAGAAGCTAACGAAAAATGAAAAAACGCTCTTATTGGGTGATTTTTTATTTATTTTTTTAACATACATGGATGAAAGTTGGTACATGCGTTAATCATGTCAGGACGGCCAAAAAAGTCAATGGGAACCTTGCCGTAAGTCCTACAGGAATGCCACCATCTTGGGTTGGGTCTTGATTTTGGCCATTTCGCGCCAATGCTATTTGAATGAACTTGTCCTAGATATTTAGCGCGATCATCTTCAAACTTGTTGAGGTCACTGTGGACAAGGGTTCTTTAAAACCCAGTATGTGCATCTTCTGAAAACATGTACGTTCTAAAAGCCAAAAACGTGCCTTTTCTTCATCCCACCAACTCGTCAACACAACGTCATTTCTTGAGGATTTTGGCCATTTCGCACCAATGCTGTTTGAGCGAACTTCTGCTAGATCTTTAGCGCGATCATCGTTTAAATTGTCACTGTGGACAAGTCGAGGATCTAATTTTTCTTCCATGTCTTAAACCTTATACTACCACACTTAAAGAAATGCAAACTCCCCGTTTTAAGACACAAAATCTGTTATTTCTAGTTATTTGATATACTACGAATTGGCAAATTCTCTCAGCGAGAAGGTTTCCTCGCACTCCTTCCTCCGTCTGTCTGCCGTGTTGATTTGCTCTCGCAGAAAACCTCCACTCTCTCTCTCTCCATCTGTTTCACATTCAAACAACCGCAGCCTTTCAGAGGACACCGGTTTTTTTGCCTTTCGCCAAAAGGTATTTATGGTGAAACACCTGCAAGACGTCTTTCTCGTTAACTGCAAGCTAACACCAAAAAAAAAAACTCCATTAAAAGTAGAATCAACTGAAGTCGATTAATAAGTCAAAGGAGCGAATTTCAGCAGAAAGCAGCAGTGCGTGACGTTGGCCTGTTCAATTCTTTGCCGCTATTAAAACCTTTATAAAATACTCTTTTCAAGCGTTTGAAAGTCAGATCATGCAGCGCACGACCCGAGCTCCAGCCGTTCTTAGCACACGCATTGTTCTTCGGGTCATTAGCAGTCGACTGTAGTTTTTGCAGCATATTAGCATTGGTTTTGCTGTCGTCAGTGATGTATGCGGAGCAGAGCGCCCTCTTGGCCTCGCGGGGCCTTTGGGCGACACACACACACACACACACACATGTAAAATCCATGTGCTCCTGCTACTGTTAATGACGGCGCCCTGTGCGATTGTCACTACAGTTGGATTAGCGAGGGCCAGCAGTGGCAATTTGTCTTGTTTGTAACGTACCGCCAGCTCATTAGCATTCAGAATTCGGGGGGGGGGGGGGGGGTGTTATTGATCGTTTGTACGATAAGTGCAGTAACGTCGCAAAACGTGACGGATGATCGCGTTCTCGCCGGGGTTACATGAAGTATCGGGAGCGAACGGCGTTGTAATTACTGTCATTCAGAGAGGCTTTAGAGAGGTTTAGGGTTTTAGATAAAGAGTTATTGAAATAACTCGCCGCATCAGTTTTACATAAATCTCGCTGTGTTCGATGAGAGAAAGCTGTTTTTTTTTGGCTGGTTTTGTCATCTTTTGGCCCAACTTCCTGTCCAGATGACGCTAATATGTTCACACTAGGGCTGCAACTAATGAGTGTGTTCATCATCGATTCATCTGTTGATGGTTTACTTTTGTGACATAAAATGTCAGAAAATGTTGTTTCCCAAACCTAGAATGGATGAAAATGACCTGTTTTTAATGATTTAGAGGGGGAAAAAACAGAAAATATTAGGGACGTGAATCTTTGGGTGGCTCACAATTCAATTCAAACGATTCTCGATTCAAATATTGACACAATGCATAGTGTGTTAAGGCAAATTATGGCATCAAAACAATACAGTTTGTATAAGATGATGTGATAATGTGATCACACAAAGGCAAACTTAAGACAAACGTCAACATTTATTCATTCAAAACAAATAAAAAGTTACTTACTGTACACAAAAATAACTTAGCATAAATAAAAGCTTAGGCTAGCTGCCTTTTTCTCTCAGAACTTAGAAAAACCGAAAACACGCTCTTATTTGGTGACATTTTTTTTTCATGTTTCACGTACATGGACGAAAGTTGGTACATACGTTAATCATGGCAGGGCAGTGAAAAAAGTCAATGAGGACTTTGCCGTAAGTCCTACAGGAAGGCCGCCATCTTGGGTTGAACGGCCATTTTTGGGCGATTTTGGCCATTTCGTATCTATGGTATTTGAACTAACAATATATTCTGTTAAAGAAGACGTAAGACTAGTGATTGAGACCATCAACTCTTCCGGAACATGTTTTTTTTTAATATTGTTAATCAACCCCCTTGTGGCTATTCAGTATTATTTTTACTTCCTGGTCGGCTTCATGAAGACGGTGGATTTTGAGACTTCTTCTAAAGGTTCACAGTGTCAGATTAAGTTACCGAACCTTTTCCAAGGGTCCAAATTAAACCAGAGTCCATTTCCTTTTTTACTAACTAAAAAAATGAAGGTGTGAAAACATCCATCTCTTTTTTTGTAGCCTGGGCCTGACGTGGAGTAAAAGCTCCCCCTGCGTTGTGAAATAGATTCTACCCTTCTTCATACCAGCGGTGGTGGCAACAAGTTGCAGCACGAGCACTTTCATACTCTGCCAGTCGTTCTTTTTTTTTTTTTTCACCTTGAAGGAATTTGTTATTGTCTGTTCTCAGTCAAGAGTTCGATGCTTCACAGGACTCAGGAGAGCAGTGTGGAGGAGGTGGAGGAGGTGGTGGAGGACGACTGCTTTCAGGAGCTCGTCCTGATGTTTACATTTATTGTACTGTATTTTTAAGTTCAATAACTTTTCCATGTAAGGGATTTACTAAAAATCAATAATGCAATTTTTGTTTCGTTTTGTTTGCTTGTTTTTTTGGGAGACACCCTCTCTTTGCAGATTACTGAACTCTGCTGTCTGGCAGCTGGAACTGGCTGGTAAATGCAAACGGCACTGAAAATCAATAGTTGGCCACAGAACAACGTCCGAAATTTACCGTATGTGCAGCCGCTCCTCTCCTGCAGCGTTTACATAGACACTTGAATGCAAAAGGTAAACTTAAGTAAAATGTAAACGACGTCCAGGCAATGTTCTCGTCACCATTATACCTCTTTTCTATGAGAGGCCGTTTGAGAAATAATTCAGTCTTGTGCTCACGTTACATCATAGTCTCTCACAAACACTAGTATAGTCGCTCACACTTATTATACTCTCTCAAAAACACTACTATAATGTACATTTACTATCATGCTCTCTCACAAACACTACTATAGTCATGTACATTTACTATCGTGCTCTCTCACAAACAGTACTATAGTCATGTACATTTACTATCATACTCTCTCGCAAACAGTACTGTAGTCACGTACATTTCCTATTATGCTCTCTCACAAACAGTACTATAGTCACATACATTTACGATCATACTCTCTCACAAACAGTACTAAAGTCACGTAAATTTACTATCATACTCTCTCGCAAACACTACTCTAGTCATACATTTACTATCATACTCTCTCACAAACAGTACAATAGTCACGTACATTTACTATCATACTCTCTCACAAACAGTACTATAGTCACGTACATTTACGATCATACTCTCTCACAAACAGTACTAAAGTCACGTAAATTTACTATCATACTCTCTCGCAAACACTACTCTAGTCATACATTTACTATCATACTCTCTCACAAACAGTACAATAGTCACGTACATTTACTATCATACTCTCTCACAAACAGTACTATAGTCACGTACATTTACTATCATACTCTCTCACAAACAGTACTAAAGTCACGTACATTTACTATCATACTCTCTCGCAAACACTACTCTAGTCATACATTTACTATCATACTGTCTCACAAACAGTACAATAGTCACGTACATTTACTATCATACTCTCTCACAAACACTACTATACTCATGTACATTTACTATCATACTCTCTTTCACGCTATTGTGGATGCAACAACATGATAGTGAATGTATGAGACAATGATATGCGGTGTATGCGAGTATACTAGTATGTGTGAGAGAGTTTGATTGAAACGGAAGTGGACTTGAATTTCCAGTTTCTAATTGGCTAATCAGGATGTCTCTCCAGCCGGATCAGGTGCATCATAACAACACAAGTTGACTCATGCACCCAAAATGTCAGAAAGACCAAAAACGTGCCTTTTCCTCATCCCGTCAACGCGTCAACACAACAACAAAAAAACTCCTGCTGTAAATCTACGTATGAAATTCGTTCGGTGAAAATTGGAAGTTGAAACGAAAGTTGTTTTTTCATATTTCACGTACATGGACGAAAGTTGGTACATGCGTTAATCATGTCAAGACAGCGAAAAAAGTAAATGAGGACTTTGCCGTAAGTCCTACAGGAAGGCCACCATCTTGGGTTGAACGCCCATTTTTGGGCGATTTGGCCATTTCGCACCAATGGTATTTGAACGAACTTGTCCTAGAGCTTTAGTGCGATCGTCTTCAGACTTGTTGAGGTCACTGTGGACAAGGGTTCTTTGACAACCCAATGGGCATTTTCTTCATCCCGTTAACACGTCAACGCAACGTCTCCTCATCAAACAGGTAGCCGTCAAAACGCTTGAGCTGGTTTTGATTCCGAAAACCCCGTCCAGGTTGTGAGTGATTGTCAAAAGGAGGATTTGGTATTTTGTGACCAAGCCTTGTAGTGAAGAGATGGAGACTGAAGGGGAAGAAAAAAAGGAAAAGCTCTTGGATATTCAATATTAATGCGTTCCAAGCACTGCAGGGGTCACGGCCGACTGGTTCTTTCTCCCTAATCCAATTCATTCTGATACCCAGAATCATACGCTGTCAATCACATACTCCATTTATTTTTCAATCTCCCCTTCCCCTCGCTCTCTCCTCATTCTTTTTTTTTTCTTCTTTTCTTCCATGTGAAGGCTTGCATTTTAACAACGCCAGCTCTGCCACCTTGAATATTGTATTAGCTCAGGGCCTGACGAGCGATTGGTTGGATATTAAATTTAAGAACCTCGTTTTTTTTGTTTTCATCGAGTGAAGAGTCCCGACGTCGCAACACGATTAAAGTTAAGTGAATTAAATTTTAAATGGAATTCTGCCGATTTGGTTTCTTTGCAGGTTAGCTCATCATGACCAAAGCTGCTCTTATCTTCTGACTATTAGCTAACCTGTTGTCCATTAACAGTCCTGTTTGTTTTACTCAGTAAACCACTCAGTCCTGCACCAGAGTCCATTGAGAACATAAGTGATTTTTCATCACAGCTCACAGGAGCTGCTGATCCACTCACACCAGCTGACTTCGTTCGCTAGTTCGGAAAAACCGGTTTATTCAGGGAGGTGTGAATGCGCAACCGAACTCTGGTTCGCCTAAAAAAATGTAGGTCTTGGTTTGCTTCAAGTTACCCAAATGCAGGAGTTTGACTGCAATGCAGGGCATTGTGGGTAAACAACCAAAACATGCACGTGTGTAGAACGATAGCCCGATAGCATACATTTAAATAAAAAACCCCAAGACCTAGAGGATTTGATGCTCCATGTTTTGCTCTTGTTCTGCATTAACCAATAGATTATGATCGTTTTTCTTGTTCGTCGTTTGCCTCGTCTTCTCCTTCAGTAATTCTTGATGCAGCGCCGCCCTCAGGCGAGGAGGGGAAATGTGTAATATACAAAAGGTTTGGTTTGTTTCACTAAAGCCTAGCTGACTTATTAGGTGTGAAATCAACCTTAGAAAACGTTCCCTTAAGGTTCTGCCGAAGCGTAATTGATCCCTGAAATCTGAAACGTTCTCTGTTGGTCTTCACACAACGTTCTCATTTGGTTGTATTATGGTGTTTTTGTTTACTCACTAAAATAGAACGTATTTCAACCAGCGCTTCAATTAAATTTAGTTGCTAGATTCACCTTTAGGTTAATAATTACTAGAGTTGTCACGATACCAAAATGAGTAACCACGGTACGATAGATACCAGACAAAGTAGCACGGTTCCGGGTAGTATCGCGATACCGTGGCCTTTTTTAAAATTATTATTATTTTTATGAACTGCAATGTATTTGTACAAGTTATAAATACTTATTCCGCTATGTAGCGGAAACTGGCACCGGTATATCGTAATCCACGGTATTACCGTCGTGTAGAATTTCTAGTACTGTAGGAACCGGTACACCGCGGTGCTAAATCGTAACTGTTCCTAATAAACTCTAATAATTACAGTTACTTACTTTTTTCAGACAATTGTACATGAACCACAGACATTCAAAAATCAAAGTTTAAAGGTGCCATATGTTAGAATGTGGCCAAAAACGGTTACTACATTCAAATTCAAAATACAGAGGTCTTTTAGGTTTCGTTTTCTGACGTAACTCGCAACGTGTGGTTGCTCGGCAGTTGAGACTCTACTGACTGCAATGATTGGTAGACGGCGGTAGGTGGCGCCACATGACGCCAAAACATGATTTCAAAACATAAACATGATTTGCAGTCTGCAAAATATTTTCTTTAATGCGAATATTTTGTCTGTACTGTTGTTGTTGGTGAGTTCAGTTTGTTATATGAACATTATTCCTGAGTCTCTGTGACATATTAGGAGGATGTTATAGTCAGTTGCTTTAGATTTATTGCATAATGCACTTTCAAGTTCAAATATATTATTATTTTCTAAATTTGGTGTTTTGGAATCCTTTTATTTAGATTTAACTAAGTCACACAAACTAGCCACAAGAGGCAGCTAGCTTAAAAACTGTGATTTTCTTGACTTTGATGGAGATGACTCGGCAGACTTCAGCAAACGCTGTCTTAGGGTCAAACAAAGCGGCCGACGTCGTCTAATGCAGACTTAAGTTGACACAGACTTTATTTGGTAAACCTTTTAAGCGAAAAACACACATGTCGCATGATGGTTCTCCTGTCGGCTGCGTTTGCTAAAGGTGCAGGGAATTACTTGCATCATCGGCAAACGGGAGAGTCCTCTGGGCTCGCTGTGCAAACAGCAGAGCGCTGACAAAGTTGTGCATCAGCGACGGGAATTGTGTAATATCAGCAAAGCTCAGCAACCAAATCAAAATGTAGTTGTGCTGCTGAAATATTCATACTCGTAAATCACGTAATGACATTCAGTAACATTTACCGAGGACAGTGTTGGACTCCCGCTGAGGAGAAAACCTCTAAAATGCAACGTGACCTCGGGTATAAATGTCTCGCGCAGAGATTGCATCGTGCCAGAGTGCATAATAATCTCAATGAATGTCAAGTTTAATCACCAGATGGCCATAACTCCCTGTTTGCTCTTTGTTTTTTGGCATTATAAAAGCGTTCACGTGGCACCCGGCGAAGATTCATGCTGCTGCTGCTGCAGAACTTTGCCGCGGCGTCTCTCTGCTCTGCTGCTTTTTCAAAAATATGCTCACACAGAAACTAATAAATGCCTCAGGAAAGACCTTTTTCTTCCATGTTCTGTGTGGGCTGATGTTATGTCACACTGGAAAACACACTCTTTGCTCTGCTGTTGGCCGTTTTTTGGATGAAAAATGAAGCGTTACCACTCTGATATCCAGAAAATAAGCAAACATAAGCAGATAAACCTAAGTGCGCTTGAAAACCCATTGGTGTTTAGCACCAACGCCTACATTTTCAGTCGAAAGTGTAATAATATTAAATATTTGGCAGTGTCTGCCTCATGAGGTACAGTTGACTCTATTATTAATGGATTACCGCGCTAATTTGACTGTCTAGTTCCTCTACTTAATGACTCGTACCACAGGAATGAAAGTCGCGTGAAACGGCCGAAGAGGAAGTTCGACGGTGAGATAATAACGAAGAATGAAAATTCATGTAGTTTATCTTACGTTGCATTCCAGTTGCGGGCCGAAGTCGGGATTTCAAACCTCGGAAAAAGTTATCGCACGCGTAGAACAGTTTAATGAGTGGGTAGAATTCTGCGTTGTTACCAAGTAATATTGCTAATTATAGCTAGCCCAAAAGAAGGCGGTCAACTCGGTGGTCACTCGCAATTAAAACCTACGAGAAAACAAAGGTAACGCAGACGTTCCAAACATGAGGATGATGCGGTGGTCTTTGAAAAAGCCTTAATGGCTAAATAGGCAAGGTGTTTAGTTAGCTAAACCACAATGCTAGCTAATCAGATAAGGTCACATGACTCAGGGTCTCGTGTACAACTGTGACAAATAATGAAACAATTGGAAATCTAATAAGTGTACAAACTCCAAAATAGTATTATTATTTTTTAAAGATGCCCAAACTATCCTGAACCAAATCACGGCTAATGTAGCAGCTAATTTGTGAATCGCGAATCTAATCATTTCAAAGAGAGGTTAATTAATTGAAACTGCATTTGATTTCAAACACAAATATCTTCATTGAAATTCAGAAAATTTGTTCCAGGACCCGAAAAATAATCTCCGGCGACCCCTCTGAAAGTCCCCGACCCAGTGATTGGGAACCACCGGATTGAGATATTGATGGAAAGTTAACGGAAAATGTTTCCAAATCCATCTCCTTGTAACATATTGCGACGCATCTTAATATATTCGTCCTGCGACAGTTGTCGCCTAATTGCATTGTCGTGATATTATCGTTATCGCCGACCCACGTAGCGTAAACACACCGGCAGTTTCCCCTGCTCCCTAATCCATCAATTGGAACTTTAATAACTTCAATACATACTTTAAAATAGTATTATTATTTTTAAAGATGCCAAACTATCCTGAACCAAATCACGGCTAATGTAGCAGCTAATTTTTTAATCCCTAAGCTAATCATTTCAAAGAGAGGTTGATTCATTAAAACTGCATTTTATTTCAAACACGTATACAAAAATCTCCATTGAAAATTTGGGAAAATTCAGAAAATTTGTTCCGGGACCCGAAAATAATCTCCGGCGACCCCTCTGGGGGTTCCCGACCCAGTGATTGGGAACCACCATATTGACATATTGATGGAAAGTTAAGGGAAAATTTTTCTCCTTGTAAACGTATTGCGACGCATCTTAATATATTCGTCCTGCGACAGCTGTCGCCTAATTGCGTTGTCGTGATATTATCGTTATCGCCGACCCACGTAGCGTAAACACACCGGCAGTTTCCCCCCGCCGCCTAATCCGTCACCGAGGTGTCCTCGTAATTGATGAAACTGGAGCTGTGCCGCATTAAATCACTCGTACATCCATCACATCAAGGCTGCGGCGACGCAATATTTTCAATAAATGAAGTTTTCAGCTCACTTTACTCCTCGGCGCGGCGACATAACATCCGTCCATTCATACATACATGCTTTATTATGAACTCAACACAATGTCAGTGTACCAAGGCCAGTGCATTATGTCCTATTTTACTATCTAACCATCGAGTAAAACCACTGCTCGGCTTTAAGGAGAATCTTTATGATCCAACCTCTGATCAGTTTTTGTAGCAGCTCATCGGAGAAACCGTTGAGGATATCTTTTCACAATTGATACCGCAGAGGAATTTGTGGTTAAACGAACCTGCAGGAGGCTGATTAGCAACAGGATTTGGACTTTAAAAAATCGACAAATTGCTCCTCCGAACCCTAAATTTACATCAAATCCTGAAGCCGACTGCCTGATAAGTGAAATCCACCCCCTGGGCGTTGCTGGTATCTTTTTTTTTTTTCCCCCCCATACAAAGCTGCTTCTGCACTTGTGCTGAAGTGGAGATTAGGACTTTAGGAAATCATCCGCTGCACACACAACAAAAAAGAAGTGATTTGGGCTGGTCCTCGCCCACTACTGCACTAATAGTTACAAATGGAACAACGTAATTGGTCGTCTGCGGATGAAACGGAGTGGGGGAAAAAATTTCACTGGCAGTTTATCTTAATGACACAGACAGAAATGCTTGTAGCTTTAAAAGGAAGAAAACTTTTTTTATTTATTTGTTTTTGACTTACAGTTGCAGAATATACGGTCGCTTTACTACTACTACTATTTTTATACTACTGTCTGTTATTGAGCTTCAGCTTCATCTGGGCTGTTGAAATCTTCCAGCGCTGCAAAAATTCAGATTTCATTGAATTTTTATCGTTTTCATCCACGGGATGTTTTCTAGACTAAGGCAATCTCTTCGTTTCTGAAAGGTCCCGTTACTATTGATACTTGCTTTATTGTGTTAAATCTCTTTATTTTAAAAATGTTTAGGCCTCATCCCGTTTCTCTACAAAGGATCTCGACAAACAAAACCTATTTTCCCATCGAAAGTCCCGCAAAAATCCTCTCTCGTCGGACATTTTCGCTATTCTATGGTCGCACTTTCTTTCAATTTGCAATGTTGCATTTGGTAGGATTGCGATTTTGATTATTTTGCGATTGATTGTGCAAAGCTCGGGCTCCAACTAACAACATTTTTCACAATTGGTTAAAGGCGCGTCATCTTCCACCTACCGCCGTTTACCAATCACTGCAGTCAGTAGAGTCTCAGCTGCCACGCAACCACGGGTTGCCAGTTACGTCAGAAAACGAAACCTCTGTATTTTGAATTTGGATGTAGTAACCGTTTTTGGCCACATTCTTACATATGGCGCCCTTAATCTGTCAGTTATTTTTTGTCAATTAAACGAGTAATTGTTGTCGTACGATGTCGAAAATGTCGTTCAAACCGAGAAAAAACCGCACTGTGGAGTCGGTATGAGTGTTTTTAATGCCATGCTAACATGTATTATTGACTTGCGCTAGCCATAGCATCAGCGAACTCGGCAACTAGAAGATTCTTGAAAACGTCTCCAGACGTCTCCATCACATCGGCTGAGTTGGAAAACAGGTCTTATGTCCAAAATTCCGAACTATCACTTTAAATTAGTTATTGTCTTTTTCGCCTTTATTTGTGTTTCTTTGCAGCGTCGGCAGTTGTTTCCAATGCTGGAGCAACCAATTTGAGTTATTGGTCGATATGTTATCGTTCAAATGAGTCTAGAGGACGTTTAAAAAATAAATTTTTCTCTCCGATCGTTTGATTTACACTGTGTTGTAAAGTGACGATGGAATTGTAGACGAATAACGGGGAAAATAATGTCGCCTAATCCACCAAAACTTACACAGTGTTGTGATTTTAAATGGTTAATCAACTAAACGCCTGATCCTCTCAAAGCTCAGTAGAGTTGATAAGACATTATCATTTTCTCAGGCTTTTTCGTGCGGTGGGGTTTTCTCAATTTGAGGAAATTACACTGTGGCAATTATCGTGGAAATGTGGTCTAAATAATGACGGCGGAGAACACGTCACTGTAAATATTCTATCAGTGGGCTATTTTTAACATCGGTCTGCTTTGTAGTGAAGAAAATGTTGACTTTGTTGAGAGTTGTTGAATTTGCAGTAGAGATAGAGATACGCTGGATATTGTCGACTGGTATTTATTTAGGTCAATTCCTTTTCTGAACGAACCGCGTACACTCGACAGATTTCCGTTCTCTCATTGAGGGGAAGCGTACGCCCGACATCCATAATATTCACTTCATATTCTCCAGTTCAGAGCTGGTATTCTCTGGCGTTCTCTGCCGGTGTTTGGGCCTCATCTCTGCCAAATAACTGAATGATGAACTTAAGCTCCGCTGCTGCTGCCGCCGCTGTATTGAAGCGGTTGCGATGGATGTAATAGAGGGAGAGAGAGAAAAAAAAATCAATCTGCTTTTCACAAAGTCTTCATTAGTTTGCCTTTTGTCAAGCGGCTCGGGTCAAACCCAATTGGGCAGCTTCCTTCAAGCAAGAGAAAGGTCATGTCAATAAACGCGTGTGGTCTGATAGAGCTGTGCATCGACTGTGGAAGTAGCCGAGGGTTGGAAGGGGATGTTTGGGTCGGGATGGGATGGCGCTCGCTCTTTCTCTGCATGAGAGAGAGAATCAGCTGATGCTGTGGCTAAGTTTCCATCCAGGTCATGTGACGAGGCACTTGTTAGTGATCACAAACCCCCCGAATCTACCCAGCAAGGACCGTTCGTCCGTCCTTTTTATCCCGTAACTGTCCGACGGTTCGCTCGATTGGCTTCAAATTTGGCAGGTACATTGCTTAGGACACCAGTGTGTGCGGCGCCAACTTTGGTAGTGTTTGGATAAGAAATACAAGAGATATCGGTAGACATGCGACCGATATCTACCACCCCCTTACGACACAAGCAACAGAATAAATGGGTACTGTACTGTACTTTTATGGCTGTAGAAGTGTCCGAAAATGTTCATTGAGTGAGTTTATTCCAATATATATACTCTCACTTTTCTTTTTCGATATCTGGCAGTTATTCAACCGTTTAGGAATTACGGTACTGAGAACCTGACGTCACACACTTGTGGAAGTCCTCAGGGCTACCGTAATGACAGGTATATGGGCACAAAACTGGAATTTTCGCGATATCATAAATGGTCTAGGAGTTATAGTACTCATGCCGAATCAGGATGGTCAAAGAAGGGTTAAAAACCTTTTAAAACAATCCTTATGTTAGTTAGTTTATATTTTGATTGACGTTTCTTGGCGTCACAGATGGAAGAATTATATTTGGTGAACATTCTAAAGTTAAAACAGCCATTTTTAGAAAGATAATTGCAAATTCAAATTGTAAATAACCAAATAAAACCACATTTTGTGATTTAAGCTTCCAGAACGTGATCATTTTCTTGTCACGTTGATCCTCTATGATTGTAAACTGATCATATTTTCTTGAGGGTGTCATCATTTAGATGATTATGAAACACTGTATTGACCAAAAACCAATCGATTCATGACAAAATAACTTGTTGATCATCCGAGCTGCAACTAAGGATTATTTTCTTAATCGATTAATCTGTCTGTTATGTGGAGCAAAGAATCTAAGAAAATATTCACATTTAAGAAGCTAAACCAATCAGAAATTTTATTTTAATCATGAAAAATGCCTTAAACCGATTATCGGTTATCTAAATAGTTGTTGATTAATTTAGTAATCGATTAATTATAGATTGTTTCAGCTCTTCTATAGTGAAAATAGGCATTTTATGAAAGATAATTGTAATATCTGTGATTTCAGTTTCCTAAATGTGATCATTATCTTGTCACTTTGCTCCTCTGGGACCGTAAACCTGATCACATTTTCTTGAGGATGTCATTGCAAGGATTACTGTATTGACCAAAAACCAATCGATTCATGGAAAAATAACTCTCTATCATCATCGATCACTATCATCCCTTAAATTCACCACAATCCCTTCACGGCGGTTGCTTTTCCTCATGATGCTCAAGGTAACACCTAGTATACTAACCCGTCCCTGTAGCACAGCAGTCATCAATGGAATTGAATAGAATGGATTTAAAGTGGGTTGGCACATGAAGGCTCATTTAGCAGGGATTTGATTGAAAAAAAAAAAAAGCGTGGTGCATCACTGGGAGTGATTTCATTTTTGGCTCGGCGGTGAAATTAATCACATCGCCGAGACGCGCGCGCGTGTGTTTGTATTTTATAGTGATATCGCTGCTGTCGATACTCCACCGGAGTCTTATTTTACTGCCAGAATCAGGTTTTTAACTAAACAGTCGCAGATATTGATTCTTCTCTCTCCCTCTCTCTTTCTTCAATGTCATCGTGCTCACCTCCCCCCCACACACGGCCATGGTCGGCTGATATTGATTAACATGTAATGTTGCTTTGCAGGTAGAGCCCGGTCAGTTGGACCGTCGGTAACGACACCGCAGCACTGTCGGGAGCGACATGTTTTACGGCGCGTCGGGTGGCCGAGGCTTGTTAGGAGTGCGGGGGAGCGATAAATCATCGTCCGGAGGCCTGGAGGGAAATTTCTTTCTTCATTGGCCGGCAATTTATTGACTTAAATTTCACTCGGCGGACGATCATTGATTAGTCAATTGAGGATTGTTGAGTTTTTCTTTGTAACGGTAATGGATTTTTTTTGAATGAACGAATGAATGAATGGAGGGGTTTATTGTTCTCCACGGAATCAGAGTGTGATGTGGTAATGTAAGTATCATTTATAAACTGAGAGGAAGTACGACTCCAGACGCCAGGCTACCCTACTCTCATGGCCTGAGACGATAAAAAAAGTTCGGGAACCAAGTTCAAGATGTTGATATTAAAAAAGTTTTGACTTATTTTTTTATAGAAAGTGCCAAAAAAACCCTGGTAAACTCTTAGAAATTAGGGTTCCAAGGGTGAATTCCAATTGCTTAACCCTCAATCTCAAAAGTGCTGTCCCGATTCTCAGAAAAATTAAGTTGAGGGCCAAGTTTAAGGGCTGTATCGCCCTCAATATTGAGATTTTTCCGAGACCACCCTTGGGAGCGAGGGCTACCCAGAATGCATTGCGGGTTTTCACATAACAAAGATGGCGCCGAAAGCAGCGAAACGAGTACGCTACTAATTAAGTATTTTCTTTTGTTAATAGAGATATAAAAATGATGAAAACCATTGTATTATCTTAGTTTAGGCCCATATTATGGATTACTGACGTCCTTGTTGCGTAACATTTATTTTTATTTTAAGGGGTGTCCCATTTCTAAGTGACAAAATAACCCTCAACACTTGGTTTTGAGGGCTAGTTAAGATTAAGAGTTGAGGTTGAGGGTTGGAATTGGCCCCAAGAGTGTTCTTCTACAAGGGCTGAGGTTCTACCTGGAACCATTTGCTTCTTCAAGGGTTCTTTGTAACACTAATGGTTCCAGTAAGAACCATTTTGATCCAGAGAACCCTTTAAAATCCCTTCCCTGAAATGAAGGGTTTTAAAAGGGTTCTTGGTAACACTAGGTTCTACCTGGCAAAAAGGTTTCTCCTATGAGGACAAACCGAAGAACCTTATATGGTTCTACTTAGCACTTTTATTTCTAAGAGTGTACTGTTGTGTATCTCCACTTGTGAACGGTACCCAACTCTAAAGCTAGTTTTCAGAGAAGTGAAAATGTGATTTCAGGTACTATAGCCTTAGTATTTTGTGGGTGAATCTAGAGCTGCAACTAACGATTATTTCCGTAATCGATTAATCTGTCGATTATTTTCACTATTAATCCATTAACCATTTGGTCCAAAAAATGTTAATCAGTGTTTGTCAAACCTGGAAATGATGAAATGTTCTCCAATGTCTTGTTTTGTCTTGTTAATGAAGCTAAAACAATCGGAAATCTTGTTTTATCATGAAAAAAAGCTTGACAATTATTTTAGAAAACCATTAATAATCGACATAGTGTTTGCATTCTGTACTCGCTGATGCTCAGGCGGCCGTTTATGCTAGTAATTTAGCCAATTCTGATATTCATCTATATCCTAACATGTTTGCTCAATCATCTCCAATAATGAGACTCAAGACACTTTGAGTCTCTGGTGGAAAAACTGGTGGAACTAATTCAATATGTGTTTTTTGTAGTTTTTATCAACTCCATGTGGAAATGGAGCCCCTTTTTTTTCCCCAAGTAAATTCTTCTCAATGTGCAATAATTGTTCCCTTTACCAGTTAAGACAAGAAGCTAGATGTTAGCCAGTCTTAGCGTACATCCATACTGCTAAGTTTTCATGTAAAAGTGCATAAATTACTGCAGTTTCAGGTTCCAGGTTTTTGATACTGAGCTGAAACTAAAATATAGTAGAACAGATGTAGACTTAGTGGATTTTTTGGTGCCCAGTAAAATAAAAAAAAAAATAAAAAACCCTGTAATGACCAAACAGATAAGTCCTGCTCCTGCTGTACCGATTTCTTGTTTCCCTTGTACAGCTTTTCTTTAATTGCGGCCATTAACTGTTGTTCATTGTGTGTTTTTAATTACAGGGCTTCCCATTAAAGTTCCTTGTACCTTTTAATTTTTGCACAATACTGTGGTCCACTTGGACTTTGCGGAATGCCTTAAACTTTTAAAGTAGATTGGTTCCACCGTCCTGGAAAAAAAGCTTTGTCACGATGACATTTTCATCTCGAGCAGAGCGGTCTGGCCTCCTCTCTGTCGGTAAAAGAAGCAGCATCTTTCTTTCCCGTACATACTGACCCATATATGTGGTTGTTGGAAAAACTAAACCACTTAGGAAATCCCACACTGATCCCTGAAGAACTGGCCCCAGGGGCGGAGAGAGAGAGGTGGTGTGGGGGGGGGGGGGGGGATATCGTTCCCTTGGCTTTGAGCATTAAGAACATGTGAGGAGACGAGGTGGAAAAACGCTTCAGTGGCGAGTTTCGCTCTCAAACAGCATGGGTCAGGAAGCAGGGTTTTGTAAGCAGAAATGTCAGCGGCTGTGTGGGCTGTGTCTTTTAAAGACTACGACGACCCAAAGGAACTGCCGCAATAAAACAGGTTTTCTGCTTTCTGATCTCGGTGCGCAGAGAAAATGGCACGGGGAATAACGGTTTGATTGAAGTGCACAGCTCACTTGTTCTTAGGCCTAATTGCATATGCATTAGCGTTGAGTATTATTATGATTACGGCGTCTTTCACATCCCATTTTCTTTTTCCCCCGTATTCGCCTTTTGACGGACGTTAATGCGAGTGTCGTGCGACGGTGTTTTCCACAGATTCGTATTCATGCCGTTATTCATTTTCACTTCATTGAATTGTTATTTTTTTCTATAGCTTCCTAATCGTGTCGTATTTCAAGGCAACAAAGATATCGAGCACACAGTCAAAGGCTAGAACAGCCCCAATGTGTGATTAAATAGACATGGACACATTCACAAAAACTTGACACAACGTTCAGTTGCGTCACTCGCTCATGTTGAAATATTTAAATTCAAGGAAAGGAAAGTCGGAAACGACAATCATTGTTGAGATTCGGACAGAAGTGGCGGAAGGAAAACAACCATTTACGCCCAAATATTTACAGATTGTGTTTACGAGTGCGATTATTAGGATGCACAGACTTGCGATTTATATATATTTGGTCGATTTTACAGTTGAAACTAGGGTTGGGAATACGTGGTCCATGATACCAATAACATCACGATACGTGGTCCACGATACCAATAACACCACGATAAGTGGTCCACAATACCAATAACATCAAGATACGTGGTCCATGATACCAATAACATCGCGATACGTGGTCCACGATACCAATAACATCGCGATAAGTGGTCCACGATACCAATAACATCACGATACGTGGTCCACGATACCAGTAACATCACGATACGTGGTTCCACAATACCAATAACATCGCGATAAGTGGTCCACGATACCAATAACATCACGATACGTGGTCCACGATACCAATAACATCACAATACGTGGTCCACGATACCAATAACATCACAATATGTGGTCCACGATACCAATAACATCACGATACCAATAACATCAGGGTACGTGGTCCACGATACCAATACCATCACGATACGTGGTCCACGATACCAAAAACATCACGATACGTGGTCCACAATACTAATAACATCACGATAAGTGGTCTACGATACCAATAACATTACGATATGTGGTCCACGATACCAGTAACATCACGATACGTGGTCCACGATACCAAAAACATCACGATACGTGGTCCATGATACCAAAAACATCACCATACGTGGTCCACGATACCAAAAACATCACCATACGTGGTTCACAAAACCAATAACATCACTATACAATGGTTTTGATGATCATATAACGATACATCGCGATATCGGTCTAACGAAGGAAACAAACCGTTATCGTGAAAAGTGCAGGGTGTCGCTATTTCTTCACAACATAGAGAACAAAGTGCATAAAGTCTATGTATTGAATGTGAATGTAGCATCTCTTAATGTAGCTTTCACCGCCATTATCCCACCGCAAACTCCAGGGACTGTTTACTTAAAATATGGTTATTTACCCCTTCCGTATCGGTTCCTGTATTGCGTGAGGAAGGACAACGAATGTATCTCCAAAATCCATATTTTGACGCACCCCAAATGGAAACGAACAATCATGGTTGAAAACAGTAGTTGATCACCATCTTTTGGTTATTTCACACATGATTGATCATTTTGTAATTGCTTTGAAAGATCGTTAAATACAGAGTTTAGGGAGAACATGGGTACAGAAAGTATTGGTCTTTTTGCTCTAAGGCATCAGCGCTCGCCGCTACTCCACCGTGTAGCCTGCATTCATCAGCCACTGATTTCAAAACAATATCTGTGTAACTGATAACTCCATACAGTAGATTCTGCTTTGATGTTGTTTATGATGCGTGGTTATTGAGTGGTACTCCCCCTACAGGCCTGTCGGATCAATCTGCACTTACAGATTGCCTTCGATCCAATAAATAACTTGGAAGATGAAAGATGTGGTATGTGATAAATAATACAACTAAGGTTGTTTTCTGCCCATTGATTTTTTTTTTGTTGTTGTTGCAAAGAGGGCGCAACTGGCACCCGGGGAGGCAGGAAGATGCAATCGACCAAACGTCCAAATCTCTGCAAAGTATTTGACAAATAGTAATACAGAATATACATATCCTACAATATACAAGGAAAACAATAGACTTGAGCGATCCGTCACAGCTACACCCTCCTCCTCCTCCTCCTCCTCCTCCTCCTCCTCCTCCTCCTCACTTATCAAACCATCTCTACAAACACAGATGCATTTGTTTCGCGACGTCTCTCTCTCTCCGCGGTCTGTACGAGGACAGATTACGTACGTGGTTATTAACTCGTCATTTGTTTGGAAAGCTCAGATTTTGTTTCCCCTCTCGTTTCCACTCCGGCAGAATGTTTCAGCTCCACCACTCCACCAGTGTCCCCCCCCCCCCCCAACTCATTGAGCTGCAGCTCACTGAGGGCATTGTTCCGCCAGGGTTTACTGGCTATTATATTTGAAATTGTAATTATTTGTACCTGGACTCATTTGCATGCCGTACGTGTGCACACGACGGGGAACAGAATGCACCTGCTGTTGCCTTTGTGCTCGGCTCTGAAAGACTTATTCTAATGGTGGACATTTTGAGTTGTAGTAATTATGGTGATAATGGTGTCATTGCCGGTATTTTGGGGCTGAGACATTTGCACTTCTGTTCTGCGCTCCCTGCATGCTTGTTGTTGAGCAAATACGGACGTGCTTGTATGGCAACTCCATTTGTGTGTCTAAGTCTATGAGAAATACTTCTCAATTTTATAAATTGTGGTCCCATTTAGAGTCAAACAGACGATAAAGCAAAACATGTATTGGGGGCGCGGACGTGATAATTGACAGCTTCCTCTGGTGTTACGTACGCGAGCTTCCCCTGGTGGTACGTACGCGAGCTTCCTCTGGTGGAACGCGAGCTTCCTCTAGTGGTAGGCGAGCTTCCTCTAGTGTTACGTACGCGAGGTTCCTCTGGTGGTACGTACGCGAGCTTCCTCTGGTGGAACACGAGCTTCCTCTGGTGGAACGCGAGCTTCCTCTAGTGGTAGGCGAGCTTCCTCTGGTGTTACGTATGCGAGCTTCCTCTGGTGGACCGCGAGCTGCCCCTGGTGGAAAGCGAGCTTCCCCCGGTGGTAGGTACACGAGTTTCCTCTAGTGGTAGGCGAGCTTCCTCTGGTGGTACGTACGCAAGCTTCCCCTTGTGGAACGCAAGCTTCTCCTGGTGGAACGCGAGCTTCCCCCGGTGGTAGGTACGCGAGCTTCCTCTAGTGGTAGGCGAGCTTCCTCTGGTGGTACGTACGCAAGCTTCCCCTGGTGGACCGCAAGCTTCCCCTGGTGGACCGCAAGCTTCCCCTGGTGGACCGCGAGCTTCCCCTGGTGGAAAGCGAGCTTCCCCCAGTGGTAGGTACGCGAGCTTCCTCTAGTGGTAGGGGAGCTTACTCTGGTGGTACGTACGCGAGCTTCCCCTTGTGGAACGCGAGCTTCCCCTGGTGGAATGCGAGCTTCCCCTGGTGGAACGCGGGCTTCCCCTGGTGGTAGGTACGCAAGCTTCCTCTAGTGGTAGGCAAGCTTCCTCTGGTGGTACGTACACGAGCTTCCTTCAGTGGTACGCAAGCTTCCCCTGGTGGCACGCAAGCTTCCCCTAGTGGTACGCAAGCTTCCCCGTGGTGGTACGCGAGCTTCCTCCGGTGGTACTTGGTATAAAAAGTTTGAGAATCACGGTACTAGATGTTGTTGCCAAAACAGTTGGAGACGGGATAACGTGAAAGGGAGAACGTTCTACCAGACCCTGAGAGACGGTGGCCATGAAACGTGTTAGTAACGTGTTAGCGTTCATGGGTCGCTCCAGGTAAATCATGTTCTCAGACTAGGCAATTTGCCAAGAACTTGTCTGCATAGCAATGTTAGCACAGCAATTATTTACATTACACTGCTCATTGCTAATGCTATAATAACATCATGCTATGTAAAGACACTTATCCTCATCCAGTGATAACAACGCTATCTTTAGCCGGTGGACTCTCCAGAGTTGAATGTTGGTCACGAAGCCAGATTTCGTCCATTTGTTCCCCCTCCAGGCTCTTGTAAACTTTCAGTGACTCTCTGGAGTGAAATGATGGGAAGTTAATTAGGAAGTTGAAGACGTCGGGACACACACAGGTCTGGAATAATGTCCTCTCTGGCTGTCTCTAAACTCGTAAAAAAAGCACGCCGTGGGCGTTATAATGATCAGATATATTCAATCTGTCAAAGCATGTGATAAATTGGTCAATATCTGTGGATCTTAAGTGTGCAGTGAACTCTTCACAGGTTTATTTTGGCTGCTTTTTTGCCTGCCAACATGGCAATTCATAGAAACCAAGACAGGCTTTCAGTCAGGCAATTCCAAACATGGTCACTTCTGATTAGATTAAATGAATATATGGGTCAATGACAAATAAAGCTTCTAAAAAGGTATTTTCAATATAGACGTCATGCATATTTTTGAGTCCAGAACAATGTGTTTGAACATGTCTCATATATTGAATAACTTCTAACTATTTAAAAAAAAAAAAAAAAAAAAAAAGTCAGGTGGCACAACCAAATATTTATAAAAATATATATACATTCCTAATATTTATTTTTAAATTAACTATTTGGCAACTATCCCTTAAGGTGTCTACATTAGATAAACATTCTTATTTTTATCATTGTGTTTTTTTGTTTTGTTTTGTACAATAATTTAATAATATTTTTTGTTCTCTGTAGGTCAGGTTTTAAGTATTAACATCCAATTGTACATTTAAAGACAGAAAAATAATCACACACAAATACACACATTCATATATTCAGTATAATAACTACACCGATTACATTTATAAACCATTTGGTCACTTTTATTTGATCATTTATTGGTTAAAATTGGTTGCACCACCTGACAAATATTGGTTGTACCACCTGACAACATTAGTTATGACATGAAATATGCTGGGAAAAAAAATACATTTTCATTTCAAATAGTAACCTGAATTTTAGACATCAGTTAAACCTAAACCTAACCCATCAAAAAAACACTTCACATAACATGACATCTTTATGATCAGTCTTAATATACCCAACTCGAGGCTAAAACTCAAGGCTTTTCACACAGCAGCGGCTTGAAGTCGTCTGAAGTTAGTGAATGAAGCCAAGGAGACTCTTAGTCCATCATTCACGGTATCTAACCCTCAACGCTAATTCGTTTGCCTTTATTAGCTCGCTTATCTCATTTCCCCATGTGTGTTTTTCCACATAAACTTTCTTCTTTTTTCCCAAGCCTTTGAGGTACTTTTCCTGTGGTAGAGTTGGTATAATGCGGTGTGCAGAGCCTCCTCGCTGATACAAATGCGTGTTTTCTGAAAAAAGGACGTTTCTATTTCATGATGTTTAATGTGTTAAAGCTCGCAAACATGTCCCTTCATCCATCCTTGGGATCCTGCCAGTTTATTTCCCCTCTGTCTCTGTGTGAGAAACACATTAAGGCTGTGTAATTCACACGAGTCTGGACGCTTCATTCTTTTGATGCTTGTTTCTGCCAACTTGATCATAGTGAATGTTTAATGCAATCTCATTTATTCCCATAAAGTATCTCTGTGTGTGTGTGTGTGTGCATCCATTTGTCTATGTGAAGCAGCAGCGCTGGCTGTCTGCACTCGGAGATAGGGATGAAAGAGATGAAGTAATATTTATAAGAGAGGTGCACGTGGATTCTTTTCATACCCGCAGAGAGGGTGGATGTACGGGTAGAGGTGAAGTCACGCCTGGTAAACAAAACCCTGCTGCGAGCGAACAAACGGGGAAAGTCGTGCGTGTTTCTGCCGCGTTTTCACGCGTATCGAGCGGTTATCAGTTAAAGCTTTCGGTGGAATCAAAGGAATCGTCAGTTTCTAGTTGTGTGATCATAAATTCTATAAAATATTATCTCAAAAAAGTGTAATATATATCAATGAAATACACTGAGAAATGACTTTTGGTGGCTACAGCCTAGAGATGCAGCAGAGTATTTGAAGTACTTAACAAAACTGTCCAGCAGAGGGCCCTGTGAGCACAACTTGGTCTTCGTACATGCACTTTTTGCTCACTAGAAGAAGAACACAACTGTGAGTGTGTCCATGTTTCTGCCACGTATTCACAGATATTGAGCGGTTATCAATTATAACTTTTGGTGAAATCAAAGGAATCGTCAGTTTCTAGTTATGAAATCATAAATTCTATCAAATATTATCTAAAAAGTCTAATAAAATGCTCAAAAAAAAAAATATTTTGGTGGCTACAGCCTAGAGATACATCAGACTATTTGAAGTACTGAACAAAACTGTCCAGCAGAGGGCCCTGTGAGCACATCTTGGTCTGCGTACATGCACTTTTTGTTCACTAGAAGAAGAACACAACTGTTAGTGTGTCCATGTTTCTGCCGCGTATTTACAGAAATTGAGCGTTTATCAATTATAACTTTTTGGTGAAAACAAAGGAATCGTCAGTTTCGAGTTAGAAATCATAAATTCTCATTTAAAAAAAGTTAAATCGATAAAATGCTCAAGCAACGCTGCAATTCATTTTGGTGGCTACAGCCTAGAGCTGCAGCAGACTATTTGAAGTGGCACACAAAACCGTCCAGCAGAGGGCACTGTGAGTACATATTGGCCTGCATCTATGCCGGCTTTGCTCACTAGAAGAAGAACACAACCGTTAATGTTATTTTTGCTTAAGCTAAAATGCATAAACCATGACACCAAATCATCAGACTTAGCTGATCTTGTGGCGCTAAGGGCTAACGGCTAACTGGTTAAATTAAAATACTAAAATCTATTCATTAAATATCAAAGCGAAAACAATACAATAACTTTCGCTTTCTTCTCTTCATAACTTTTTGTTTTTTTCTCCCTCAACACGACGGAGAGCTAACACTCACATCAACACACTTCAAAGTCAAATCAATAAATCCGATTAGCCGTTTTTCTTCTTCTTCTTCTTCGCTGAATTCTCGTTTCATGTTCGCGCAACCGATTCAACTTCAAAGCGAAATAATAATAATAACAAAAAAGAAGAAGCTATTCCGTTTGCTCAGACCGGAGCGTCCTCCTCGGTCTTTTCCATCAACAACATCACAGTAAACGTGTCTCTTATCTGTTGTGGTTTTTGTTTGACGTCAAACTTTTTTCTCCTGTTAATTATTCCGTGTTGACTTTATATAAACAGACTTTATGCACAATTATTTATTTATTTATTTATTTACTCTGATTTTTGTCAGTTTCTCTGTGACCTTCAGCGAAAGCATCTGCTCTTCACCACACACTCACCGGGGAGGACGCTGCTTTGCGTGTCGATTGTTAATGTGTGTGTGTGTTCTTGTACTTGCGGCACACTGAGGACCAGTGAGGAGTTTTTAACCAACAAAGTGAGGTCTTTTTTTACAAAGTGAGGACATTTTGGCCGGTCCTCACTTTGTTTTCGTTGAAATCACTTCCTTAGGTTGTAAACATGCTAAGGTCCTCAATTTGGTGCAAAAACCCGTTTTCCAGCCCCTGTTGTTTCGCACACGTTTTGCTCTGGGGCTCCACCTGTAGACATTTTATTGTACTGCAGTTAGTAGTTCTTTATAGATGTCATTCATGCAGTGTATTTACTGTGTATTTTACAGTGTATTTACAGTTTTTTTCCACAGTTTATTTACCATGTATTTAGCGTGTATTTACAGTGTATTTTACAGTTTATTTACCGTGTATTTGTAGTCTATTTTATAGTGTATTTACAGAGTTTTGTCACTCTCAAACCTTTCATGAGTCCAGTGAAGATATTTGTAATTGTGTTGATTTAAAAAATGGAAATGCCGGTCCTCATTTTGTCAGCACTACCCGGTCCTCAATATGCAGCAAGTACAAGAATGTGTGTGTGTGTGTGTGTGTGTGTGTGTGTGTGTGTGTGTGTGTGTGTGTGTGTGTGTGTGTGTGTGTGTGTGTGTGTGTGTGTGTGTGTGTGTGTGTGTGATCCACATGTCAGCTCGCTCACTGATGTCCTTATCAGCCCGGCAGCCATGTCGTCACCTCACCAAACCTCTTGCTTTCTCCTCCGTCTCTCACGCTCTCGCTCCTTTTTTCACACAGAAAGGTGTTTCACACACACACACACACACACACTCACACACACATTTTTCCCCGCTGCTTTACACACACATTTCCCCTCAATTACAGATTACTTGAGACACCCTGGAGCAAACAGGGGTCATTAACCCCCGCGATCTTTGAACGGCGGTTAATGATTAGCCATCATCGCTCGGCGTGCAACGGCAGTAAAGTTGAGCGTGCACGCCGACACACACACACACACACACACACACACACACACACACACACACACACACACACACGGTGGTGGATCAATGCCACCTTTTCATTTTGGCGACGTTAAAAAAACGGCGGAGCCCTCGGTGGACCGTCGCTAACGTCCGTGCTCATCTGTTGTCGCTTACATCTCACTCGCACCTTATTGTTGTAGCGCTAACACACACACACACACACACACACAGTGCATTTAACACAATGCCAGTGAATGCTATTTATCACGCTGCCCAGTTAGCGCCTGCTAAACTCGGAAAGGGCTCCACTCCATCATGCAGCTCCCCCCCCCCCCTTTCCCTGAAGTCATAAAACAAAAGTTTCTGCTGTTGTAAGGCTGGATGATATTTGAAAGTCTACCAATATGAGTTTTTATATGTCATATATATTTACCTTATTTTATTTTTTACTCCATCTGATACAATAGAATTGTTTGATCATGACAAATGATCCCCAAAAAACCTGCTGAACTTTAGTCGATCAATCAGTTCTAATCAATTATACGTTATTTCACACCAATACAGTATTTTCAATAAAAAAAAATACTAATTAAATATTATATGAGACAAGTAGGGCTGCAACTCACTTTCAAATCTGTAAATCTGTACTCGAATGTCTTATTTTGTCCACAAACTAGAAATGATTCACTTTTAATACCAAAATAACTGGAAAACATTCACATTTAAGAAGCTGAAAAATCTGAAAACTTGTTTTAATTGTTTAAAAAAACACTCTAATAACATAACAATATAAAGTAAAGAAACGCCTAAAAACAGGTTATCGGAAAATTCAACTTGTGGATGAAATAAAATGGAGTTTAAGTGACATTTACTGCAACATTTATCAAGTTTCTCAGAACAAAAGGGATTGACTGATTACTAAATGACAGTCTATCTGTGCCCAATTTTCAAAAATTTGCCGTCTTTACCCAGATGACCGAATAAAAAAGTTTCAAATCAGTCCGTGTTGATAGCTAATGACGCAAGAAATCTGTCATTTGTTTTCTGGATTAATCGGCGACTTGTTTGGTCCATAAAACAAATTCAACACTATTTAAGATGCCAAAAACTAGTTTTAATTCTTTGAAAAACACTCAAACCGATCATGAAAGTAGTTTCAGTGACAGCTAATGTGGTGATTGATTAATAACCGATCAATCGGACGAAATTGCCCTCGAAGCAGGTCGTCGGTAAACAAGAAAATGCAACTTTTGGAATGAAATAAAAGGACGTTTTCGTGACATTGACTGCAACATTTATCAAGTTTCTGAGATCAAAAATGATTCAAAAGATGGCAAATATTAGCGTAATTTTTGCCATATTTAGCAAATAAAAACAGTTCACAACCAGTCAGTGTCGATAACTAATGAAGCAAGAAATCCGTCATTTGTTCTCATGATTAATCGGTGAGTGGTTCGGTCCATGAAATGTGTCCGCAGAAGTCGTAAAAAGTTGAGCTGAGATGACGTCGCTTCTCCGTCTGCCGTCCACGTGCTAAGCGCCGCCAAACAACCTGTTTGTGATTATTCTCTAGTTTTTTGCCCAAACTGCGTCTTCGCCCAGATGTGACTCTGGCAGGGCGAAGGATTCTTCACAAACTCCCCCTCCACCACCTCCACCACCTCCAACACCCCCCCCCCCCCACGTCGTAGGGTCTGCGCGGACCTCACACGGGCTGAATGTGGACGTCTGCAGACATGATATTAGATCACCGAGTGAGGTCGATCGATAGGTGTACGATGTAGGGGATGAATCGAAGAGCGATGGAAGAGGTGAAGGGAGTGCGATCACTGTCAACACCTCCTGTGTGTGTGTGTGTGTGTGTGTGTGTGTGTGTGTGTGCGTGCACTGGCAGATCAGATCAACGTGCCCTAGAAAACCGCAGCGTCTTAGACACGGAGCCAATTAGCGCCGAGCTATTGTGTGTGTCTGAAATAGCTCGTCGTCTTCGTCGGCGGCGGCTCCTAATAACAGCGGTCAACCTAGAAAATCCCCAGCAGGTAATCCAATTAGATCCAACACACGGGGATGATGAGCGCTAACACACACACACACACACACACACACACACACACACACACACACGGGCGTGTTTGGTTTGTCATCGAGCCACACTTTTTATTTACACGCTGGATTACAGAACTGTTGACGTACTTCTAATAACAGTCTGAGGAAGTCTTAGCCCCGGTGTCACATCTGCTTGCATGATGACAGGAGAGCGAGAGGCTTTTTATGTAATTACAAACTCAAATTTAAATAACCTTTATGTTGCTCCTCCTGACGTGGGCGACGCCAACGTTCGGTTTGGCAGCGTAAGCGTAAGGTGTTAGCGCACGTGGTTATGCAAACACGGTTCGTGTTTGTCTGCATTAGAAGCACAAACACAGTGTGTTGCACGCGTTCAACGGTGACATTGTTTCCCCACAAAACATTGCGAACAAACTCTATGGGAAATACGAAACTACCTGTAGAAAATAGCGAATAATTATACGATAAAATAATTGACAGTGTTAGAAAACGTTAAAAAAAAAACGTTGATCAGTGTTCGTCAAACCTAAGAATGACGATGTGTTTTGTCCGCAAACCAAAATGATTCGGTTTTAATCCTTTCTTTTGTTTACGTGGAGCAAAAGAAACCGAGAAAATATTCCCATTTAAGAAGCTAAAACAATCAGAAATCTTGTTTTAATCGCGAAAAAAGAGATTATCGACGATATAGTTGACGGTTAATCGTTTCAGCTGTACAATGCTATAGGGTTTATACACAAGAGTGACAGTGACTTCACTGGTTGGGAGATAATGTTGATACTGAGGGGTTGCTAGCGCTACGTAGCGTTAGCATCTACGGAATCTGCGAAACTGAGATTCTCGTGAAAGAAATACCCCACAAACATCGTTCAGACAGAATAAGGTTTTGAACCTCGGTGAATATTCCTGACCGATATCGTGATATGTAGATTATGACGGAAATAGTATCGTGATATTATCGGTATTGTTGACCATGTATCGTATCTTATCTCGAGGTAGTGATTCTGTGATTCTCACCCCTAGATATTTGGTAGATTAGATCTCGTCTCCAAAACAATCACTGACCTCTCAATGACTCAAATATTACTACGGTTGGGAATCGGTATCGGTCCGATACCGGTCGGAAACACTGGATCAGGTATCGGACAGATACAAATAGAAAATCTGATACAGTCCAAAAGAAAATCTGTGAAAGACTGTGAAAATGTAAATACAAATCTACAAAAAAATAGCTTCATCGCTCATAAATGGTCAAAATGGTAGATACTCGAGTTTGTGATATCGGTATCGGACACAAAAAAGTGGTATCGTCCCATACCCTCCCAAAAAAAACGCTCTAATACCTGGTTAATAGAAAGTAAAAGTAGAAATAAGAAATTTAAAAAACATTTCCTATATATTACACAGGAACTGATAGATTTTTTATGATAATAATAAGTGTATAATCGGACACTTGTGTCCATGTTTATACCCAACCTGATCCAAGTTTCTCTCCACGCTCGGTCACTAATGGACTCGGTGTTGACTCCTCTCACTGAAACAATAACATCACCAGCTAACACATATTTGTTTGAATTTAAAACTCCCCTTTTTGTCTTAGTTATCACTAAGCCTTGTTGAGATCGGCGTCCTTGCACAGATCAGCGTAGGAATGGTTCGCGCGGCACCCGCAGCGTGCAGAACACGACTCGTTTAGAGTGCGACGTCTTCCCGCGACGTCCGTGCAGGGGCAGTAATTAGCAGCCTCGCTGGGCTTTAATGAGCGGGTTTAAGCGGAGGGGAGCTATCGCTAGCTGTCGCTTTGATGTGCGGCCTATGTTATGCAAATGAAGTCGCGTTTGTGGGCACGAGCGCGCGTGTTTTAGAGGTTAAAGCGACGCTGGAGCGATCAAAGTTTGACATGAGTGATGCGTACCGTACGGTTCGTAACGAGTGTTTGTGCGACGGCGAGCGGTGCAGATGGTGACTGGGAGGTGAGCGAGCTCATTAAGCCTCTCCCTCGCCGTCCTTCTGCACTATTGTCTGCCATATTCCCGCACGTAATGGAATCTATTAGTGTCTGTTCTGTGGGAAGAAAAAGCATGAAATATGAGGTAATTCATGCACATTTCCTCCTTCATTGTTCCTCCTTTTTTTTTTTCGAGTGTTTTCGTTTGCACAGCTGCACCTGCTCGGCACATGTGCCCCCTTTTTTTAAAAAAAAAAATACAAATTCATCATCCAGTGAAGACTTTTAGTCGGGAATCTTCCGTTAATTGAGCCAAAAATAGGCAAATGAAGCCTTTTTTTAAAGAAAGGAAAAACATAAAATGCCAAGGATACCAGGTATCACCTCTACACTCTTAGAAATGAGGGTTCCAAAAGGGTTCTTCCACAAGGGCTGAGTTTCTACCTGGAACCATTTCTGGAAAACCCTTTTCTGAAGAAAGGGTTTTTCAAGGGTTCTTGGTAACACTAATGGTTCCAGTAAGAACCATTTTGATCCAGAGAACCCTTTAAAACAACTTTCCTGAATAAAGGGTTTTAAAAGGGTTAAAGGTTCTACCTGGAGCCAAAAAGGGTTCTCTTATGAGGACAAGCCGAAGAACCTTATATGATTCTACTTGGCACTTTTATTTCTAAGTGTACACTCTTAGAAATAAGGGTTCCAAAAGTGTTCTTCTACAAGGGCTGAGGTTCTACCTGGAACCATTTGTTTTTCAAGGGTTCTTGGTAACACTAATGGTTCCAGTACGAAACATTTTGATCCAGAGAACCCTTTAAAACCCCTTTCCTGAATAAAGGGTTTTATAAGGGTTCTTAGTGGAACCCTCCAAAAGGGTTCCAGGTGGAATCTTTCTGAAAGGGTTCTACCTTGAGCCAAAAAGGGTTCTCCTTTGAGGACAAGCCGAAGAACCTTATATGATTCTGCTTAGCACTTTTATTTCTAAGTGTACACTCTTAGAAATAAGGGTTCCAAAAGTGTTCTTCTACAAGGGCTGAGGTTCTACCTGGAACCCTTTGTTTTTCAAGGGTTCTTGGTAACACTAATGGTTTCAGTAAGAACCATTTTGATCCAGAGAACCCTTTAAAACCACTTTCCTGAATAAAGGATTTTAAAAGGGTTCGGTTCCACCAGGAGCCAAACAGGGTTCTCCTATGAGGACAAGCCGAGGAACCTTATATGGTTCTGCTTAGCACTTTTATTTCTAAGTGTACACTCTTAGAAATAAGGGTTCCAAAAGTGTTCTTCTACAAGGGCTGAGGTTCTACCTGGAACCATTTGTTTTTCAAGGGTTCTTGGTAACACTAATGGTTCCAGTACGAACCATTTTGATCCAGAGAACCCTTTAAAACCACTTTCCTGAATAAAGGATTTTAAAAGGGTTCGGTTCCACCAGGAGCCAAACAGGGTTCTCCTATGAGGACAAGCCGAAGAACCTTATATGGTTCTACTTAGCACTTTTATTTCTACGAGTATAGAGCTGAAACAATCAATCGATTATTCAACTAAATTAATTGTCAACTATTTCGGTTATCGATTTATCGGTTTGAGTCTTTTTTCACGATTAAAAAAACATTTCTGATAGTTTTAGCTTCTTAAATGTGAATATTTTCTTTATTTCTTTACTCCTCATAACAAAGAAATCATTAAAACTGAATCATTTTGTTTTGTGGACAAAACATCGTCATTTACTGATCAACATTTTCTTTTAACATTTTCTGACATTTTCTGGACCAAACCATTCATCAATTAATCGAGAACATAATCGACAGTTTAATCGATTACGAAAATAACAGTTAGTTGCAGCTCTCGTCGCCTCATAACCCTGCAACCCTTAGAACTACAAGTCATTAGAGTTGAAATGTCATTAATCCTGCAAGTCCATCATTGATTTTTTGAGATGTCTTGAAGCTGGAATATACAGATTATTGCCTGGAACTTGTCATTTACACGAATATCGATCCCATATACGTGTAGTTTTTGTCGTATCCACCAGGTAAACAACTCAAAGAATACCATTCACTCGTGTATCTTTACTGCAGTGACCAAAGCAGAAACTAGGGCTAAGTGATTTGGATAAAATATGCAATTGGGATTAGATTTGGCAAAGTTAAGCCTCGGTTAAATATTTACAAGATGTGATATTACCGCACCACACTGGCACAAATGTGAACCGCTATTTTGTACGACTCTGTTAAACTTAAACTACTGTTTCTGTTCATCACACAAATGGAAATTTCCAACGACCACATGCTTGGCTTTTGTGTTTTGTACTTGGAAACTTTATATGGAAGAAATTGAGTCACTTGGGCTGAGAGAATTGAGAGGATGACTGTGATGCAAGCAGTCTGCTTGGATGCCCTTGGTATAGAAGTAGTCAACCTGAAAGTCATAAAAGCAGATATTTCTTATATTTGTCTCTGGCTTGAAGTGGTGGACAAAAAAACTCAAATATTGGGTTAGGAAACGTTCAAGAAAACCACCTGGATCTGCTTCAAAACGTGTCACGTTCTCCTGGGACATGGTTTTGATCGGGGGTCGTCCATCGAGCAGGAAACCTTCGACGCGCCAAGTTCCTCGTGCTGAACGTTCTTACAGCATCGACTATCTGATGTACAGTCAACCGTCTTGTCATCAATCACCCTGTGGTGAACACCGTCAATTCGGGTGTCCGGGCCTCGGGTCCATCTCCCTACCCCGTCTTGAATTCGCCTGCTCTCTATTGCACGGTCGATAAAAAGCTGGAGCATCATCGCGTCATGTAGCAACCATGTCAACGTGAATGCTATTGCGGGCTAAAACCCTATTTTTCTGCAGATGTTTGTTGACACGATGGTACCAAATTGGCGTTTTTTCGCTACCCAGTTTCAGCACGGCTTAAATTGCTTTTCCATTAGTGATAGATGGTGTTTTTTGGTACCTGCTCTGACAAGGTTCCAATAGAGCGGAGTCGATACCTAAAATGTGACATCGACAGACTCCTAACCACTGATTGGTCAGAGACTGTCGATCACTTAAAAAGACTTGAAAGGAAATTACTAAAACCTCAATATTTGAATCCTTTTAATCGACTCATTCTCAGGATTCAGTTACCACCGAAAAGACTGCTTTATAAATCACTAGTTGCCGATTTTTGGGTGTCATGTATGAAACGACGTCACCTCAGTTTCATGCAGCCGTGCTCTGATGACTCCGCCCATGTCGAGGACGTTCTATAGTGTCAAACTCAAGGCCCGGGGGCCAGATGTGGCCCGTCACGTCCATTTTATGTGGCCCCGAGAGTGGTTTATTGGTCTTAAAAATCTGTGTTAAAATAGGTCTATGCTGCTTTAAGGTGTGCGTTGACCATAAACCACCCATTTCCCACAATGCACGGCGATTGCGTTACCCCGCAAAGTGACGGCACCGCCGCTAGATCGCAGTGTATCACGGTATACGCGTCACGCGACGAGTGAAATTGAATAAGCAATAAATACAGAAAGTTATTTAGCAATAGTAGTAACCTTTGTTTATTATTTATTATATTTGGCTACATTTATCCTGTATGACAGTTACATCTGGTCCTTTGAGGGTAACAATTATGCTGATGCCGTGCCGGAACTGTATCAAGAAAATGTTGAATTGATTCCATGCAAAGTGTCGTCGTTCTGCCGATACGTCGCAGATCACTCCGCTAACTCTGCGTGTCAACGGATATTCCATGCAAAGCCGACGCTAATCCAGACGCAGCTCTTGTAGCGAGTTCCGGAACAACACTACTACTGCTCCATTACATGGATTAACATGACGGACACATGCAGAGCCGGAGGAGCTGAAGTGAGGCTCGTGAGGCTGAAATGAGCTTCTGGGTGTGAGATTGGAAACTGGTCTTCAGCCAACGGCAGATTAAAAAGGAGATGATGAAACACCCCCTCCCCTCCCCTCCCTGCCGTCGCTCCTGCTGAGGAAATGTGCGATCTGGACGGCACACGGTGTTTTGGTGATCAATCATCATCATAATTGTCCTGGCAGACATTTTGCAAAGGTCATTTTTGGCACCTGATGTACAGAATAACATCATTAAGACAACAACGTCGGTCGTGGCACAAACACATTTGTTTCTGCGACTGTCTTTAAATATAATAATGACACCGATATCTTTATTTTTATTTATGTCTTTCTTTCTTTCTTTCTTTCTTTCTTTCTTTCTTTCTTTCTTTCTTTCTTTCTTTCTTTTATTAATACTTTTGCCTGGCAGAGACAGATGTGGCCGTAGGCTGCAAATATTATATTCATGAAGTTCATGTTTTGACCAGAAAAGGATGTGGAAAAGTTTGGTTTGTTTTTGCTTAAACGTAAGAATATTTTCCGATTTCTTTGCTTCCGTGACAAAAGAAACCAGGAAGTCTTCACAGCTGAGGGATTATCACAAAAAAACATCATCTGTGTTAACGCTAATATATGAAAAACATCTGATCTGAAGGGAAACCTTTGAACGTTCACCAGAACTTCTTGTTGATGATGTCATAAGCTCGTCGTATTTCTTCTTCTACTGTTTGGAGTTTGCACACACAGCACGCTAGCTTTTTAGCCACATGCTCTACATCTTCTTCTTCTTCTTCTATGAGGCATTTCTGTAGCTGCGTCACAGCGCCACTTACAGGTCTGGCATCTATACAACAGCATTTCAAGTAGGGTTGTGTGTACTTACAGAAAACTTAAGAAAAGGATAAAAAAAACTGTGTTGTTGGGTATACAATGGGTAGTACAGAGTGTAGCAGTGGCTAGCTTTGTTGCCTCACAGCAAGAAGGGTCACCAGTTTCAATCCCAATTGGACGGAGGGCCTTTATGTGCTCAAGTTTGCATGGGTTCTTTCCAGGTACTCGGCTTCCTACCACAGTATAGGGCCAATTTTTTTTTTTATTAGCAATTGAATATTTGGGCCAAAACATCGTAACTTCAAAGGTGTCTTAAAAACGTCTTCCGCCACAAACAGAAACCAACGTTTGATGCCCTTAGCTAACAATAATGTGGACGTTTTCGTTAATCACCAGCTTGTTTCGAAGACCGATGTGCTCGTAGTACTGTTAATGTTTGTTGTGCGTCATTTAAATTTTAAGAATTTCTGCTTCTTCATCTTCGAGCCTAACATATATAAGTGGTTAACTGTCGATTCTAGCAACGGAATCTATAGAATAAAAACTCTGAACTCAATAGGAAATTCAAGATAAGGGTTAAATCATCTGTCAGGGCTAGATGCTGATGCTTGTGCACCAGTTTTGGTCCACGGGCCACCAATTTCTGACTACTGGTGTAGGGATTAGTCGAATTGGATGCTCTAAATCAGGGGTTCTGAAAGTTTTGATATCTGAGGGCCAATTTGGGAACCCAACATTGGACTGAGGGCTGCCAAAGGAAAAAAAACCCAGAAAGAAATCCCATTTGTAATAATTTTAATGACCAGATTACCGTTCTACAGTTTACACTTATTGGTCTGTATCCAGTAATGTCCAATAAACATTTAACCAGTTTAGTAGCTCCTGGATCAAAACTATCAACTGTAATTTGTTGCGGGCCACCAGAAATGTTTCTGCGGGCCGCCATTGGTTCGCGGGCCGCACTTTGAGAACCAATGCTCTAAATCAGGGGTTCTCAAAGTTTTGATACCTGAGGGCCAATTTAGGAACCCAACATTGGACTGAGGGCCGCCAAAGGAGTAAAGGCCAGATTGCAGTTCTACAGTTAAGCGTTAAGTAATATAAGCGTTAATATAACAACGCTTTATAATTTACTGGGTAATAACCCAGTATTTCGGCCATTGTTCTTACCTTCTAATTACAGGTTAATACCAAGTAACACATTTATGTTACCATATATTTACTGGGTAAATAGCTAGTAATTAGCTACCTGCTTATTACCAGCTTATAACCCAATAATACACTAAAATTCACCATATAGAAACCAGGTAAATACCCAGTATTTTTGTTTACACTTATTGGTCTGTATCCAGTAATGTCCAATAAACATTTAACAAGCTTAGTAGCTCCTGGATTAAAACTATCAACTGTAATTCACTGCGGGCCGCCATTGGCCCCCGGGCCGCACTTTGAGAACCAATGCTCATAATTGACGGTGAGGATGAGTAGTTGTTCGCCTCTGTCCGTGTTGTAGCTGGGATTGACTCGGAGACCCTCGTGTGGAGAATAAAGCAGTAGAAATCGCGTTCCCCGTGTCGATGAGGCCTTTTTTTACGTAACTTGCCCTTTTCTGTTATTCGACATTCAAAATGACTCACGACGTGTGACTGTGCTGCGGCCGGTGAAAATAAAAGATTGTCATCTTTAACTCTCTTTATTTTCTCTCTCTCTCTCGCTCTCTCATCTCCTCCCCCATCCCCCTCTTCTCTTCTGTCGTCTTCTTCCCTGTCAGATGATGAAGCATGCGTGGGACAGCTACCGGCACTACGCCTGGGGTTCCAATGAGCTCCGGCCTGTCTCCAAGCAAGGCCACTCCAGCAATCTATTTGGTGAGTGTTGGAGAGCGAGAACACACACACACACAGACACACACACACACACACACTCACTCACTCACTCACACACAAGAGGATTGATCTCTCGTCCCTGCCACCAGCAGCCTTGGCCTTTAGATTAGCAGCCAAATTGGCTGTCACTTAGTCATCCATCTATGGCTGCCTCTAAATGTCAGCGTTATCATATATTTATATTCCGTTTGCGAGGGGCTCGCCGCTCGGTGCTCGCTTGATGAGCGCCGCGGCGATACGGCCGTCTCATTCGCTCCGTCGTCTCCGTTTTCCGTCTTTGTTTTTCCCGGAAAAAAGCATGAATGTACCGCATTTGGTTTTCCGCAAAATCCAAACGGGTGGGTGCTTTCGTAGGCCGAGCGTTCGTCGAGGATCAATACAGCCCTGTAAAATACCACGGTCATATTCAATCGGCGCTTCCTTTGGTTTTCGTTGGCTTTGAGATGTTCTGTTCAAAGGAAAAATGTGCAACGAGTGATTATTTTCATTTGTCAACTGAGCGATTAGTTGCTCCATAAAATGAAAAAAAAAAATCAGCATTTTCCAAACCTCAAAATGATTTAGTTCAATTCAAAAAATGGAAATTTCAATTCAAATCATATTTTAATTGTACAGCCCCAAATCAAAATGTACATAATCTCAAGGCTCTTAACGTCTTAACGTAATTGCTATAGAGAGATAACGGGAAAAAAAAGCAGTTCACACAATGAGCCAGATGCCTAGGCCGGTTGTGGTGAAAGGAATATTGGGTGACGTACACCGGTATGTATAGTATAGATATTTTTAGTGCTGTCAAACGTTAACGCGGCAACTGCGTTTAAGGGCGTCAACGTTAACGCACGGCGCGTTTCCAGAAAAACTCGCCGTGATGTTATGTTTGCGTGACTCCGGATTGTTAAAATTAGTCTCTAAAGTCACGCTAAACTTTAAAAAACAGACGCACGCGTACGCTGGTTATTTGTAGCGCTGCTCTTTTTCGTTTAATAAACGAACCGCTCCACTTCGACTGTAGGCGCGCTCACGGCGCTAAAAGGAGCTAACGCAGCTAACGGAGCTAACTGGTAAACGGTGCCTGGACTCGTAAACGTGACGTCTTTTTCCGGTCAGTCGTCATGGAAACGTGTCACGCGTTAACCTTTTGCACAGCACTAGATGTTTTTATCGTATTACGACGTCATTTACATAAGCAGGAGCATGAATTGTTCGGTTTTCTCTTAATTGTACTGAAGGATAACCTGAAGCTGACATTTCTGTCACTTTTTATTCCCGAATCCACAAAAAGCCAAAAAAACACAAAAGTGTTTGTACTTATTTATTCTGACTGACTTGATAAATAAGATAAGGAACTGGATTTTTAATTTCTTTTAGATCTTATTTTTTCCTTCTCTTCTTGACCTAATTAAATCCGTATGGCGAGATTATTTGTTTTGCAGCCACTGGTGAGAGCTGTGTGTGTGTGTGTGTGTGTGTGTATGTGTGTGCGCTTGTTGTTGTGTGTGACAGATTAAATGCCGCGCTGTTGTCGAGCTCTTGAAAAAGACAAAGACCGGCCTTCATGTGTGAAAGAGTCGCCTGTGCGCGGACTCTTAATCAGACCGCTCTCTCGATACACCAAAGTGAAAGTCACGTACGCTGTACCTGCGGTTTCTATCTAAGCTGCTGCTGCTGCTGCTGTTGTTGTTGTTATCGTCTTCCTGTAGCCTGGCTGAACTCGACAGAGTCTGCCAGCGATTTAATTTCACTCCCCGCAGACGCGTCTGGCCAAGGACGGCGTCTTTGCCAACTTCTGAATCTTCTAATAAAAAGGTGAAACTGTCGCAAACGGGGGGTTTTTCGCACGCCACGGCGACATCTGTTGCTTTTTGCATTAGTCAGTTTAACCATGACTCCTTGAAAAATCACATCCACCATCAATCTAATTGCGTACAGAGGCATTTTCATCTAAGTCCGTTGGTCTCGCCTTTCTCACACTCTCAAACTTATTTCTGTTTGTAAAAATCTGTTTTTATTGCGACGTGTACAGTATATATGGGAACTTTTATTTTGAAATTCTAAGAAATGGCTATAATCATAATATTTTGTATTGCCATGTCATGATGCAATTTGAAAAATATGTTTTCTTCCAAAAAAAAAAAAAGATTGGCCCCCTAGTGGACAGATTGGATAATTTGAGTTTGGCACCCCTCGACAGTTTAAAATAATGTAATTGGGTTTTATTTTACGTTTTAATTTTTTTTTATAGCCCTGTAAAATACCACGGTCATAGCCAATCTGTTGTGATATTCTATAATTTTAAGCATTTTGAAAAATACGTTTTCTTCCCAAAAAATAAAAAAATAAAAAAATGATTGGCCCCCTAGTGGACAGATTGGGTAATTTGAGTTTGGCACCCCTGGACAGTTAATTTTTCTTTATATATTTCTTCTCCATCTGATAACATTTATTGACAACAAATAAAACAAAAATCTACATTTTATATACAATATTTTGTATAAATTCATGTATAAATTAAATATTGAATTAGGGCAGTTTGAGTGTTTTTTTTCTTCCCTATTGCTCCATTTTACAAACAAATAAATCACTAAAAACACAAAACAAGACATTTGAGAAGATCATCGTAATTTCCAGGTTATGTAAATAATCTACATATATGTATATTATAATAAATATATATTTAAAACAGGTCATAGAAACACAAACATTTAATTTGTTCATGAAAAAATAAAGTTTTAGTGACAATTTATAACAGCTGGCCGTTACATAAACAAACAAAAATGATAGTATTGATGCGTTGTGCATGTTTGTGTTGGCAACAACATCAAAGCCTCCACATGATATCCAATAAATACAAATAATATCCTTTGTGTTAACAATAACACATGTTCATCATTATGAAGTGAACTCAGATTCGTTAGAAATCAAACTAGTTTTTTCTTATTATTCTTGATTTATGGGCAATAAAAACGTGCTGTTAACACAACAGTGACCTATAAAGACGTCCAATAACAGTCAGTTACAGCTGACATGAGGGTAAACATGTGAATGTTTGGTGTCGCTTCATTTATCTCTGCTGCTCTGGACTTTGTAGCAGTGAAATGCTAATGGCTAAGTCTCTCTGTGTGTGTGTGTGTGTGGAGCAGAGTTTTATTTATGCGGTTAGCTTGACATTGACCTGCGATTTTTATCCGTTTTTATCACATTCTGGCCACATTCACATATTTTACGCTTTCATGTTGAAGTTTGAAGCCACAAACTCGATTTAGTTTTTTTTCTGTCTATAGGTAGAAATATGATTTTTGGTCGGCTGCTTTAAAGTGAATCAATATTAAGTTACTTTAAGCAGCCTGTTTCAAACTTACCTTGAAAAACAATTTCGAGGACACTCTGGTATATTAAACAACAAGGTTTTTTTTCTCCCCTTGTTTATGTAGGAAATTAAAATCGACAGCGAATTCAAACAGTCTATCAAAGTATGAGTATTCAATTATTCACTTGATTATAAAAATGTCAATCAGTTGCTGTGACTTTTCACAGCATATTAGATACAAAACAAAACAAATGTTTTATCGATGATTACATTTGGTGAAATAAACATTTCTACTCCAGTGACAACACAAGTTGAATTGCATCTATATCACCACAAGGTGGCAGCAGCAAGCGTTTACTTAGTGGATTTCATGTGTTTAGAGAAGTGATGAAATTTTTACGAGGGTCTTTGAATGCATCTCAACGTCTCAGCTCAACACGATGTGAACCCTGCATTTTCTTTCACTAGCTCTCATGCACTAAATTTAACAATATTGCCTATCCCTAATGTAACGTGCACAAAGACCACGATTGCTTTGAGATGATGTCCTATTCAAAGGAAATGTGCAACTAACGATCATTTTCATTTTAATCTATCAATTATTTCATCAATTGATCGATTAGTTGCTCCATAAAATGTAAAAAAAAATCCAAAATGATTCATTTTTAACAATTTCAAATCATCCCAGATCAAAAAAATTACATAATGTCAAGGTTCTTTACATGGTAAGGCAGAGACCTTACAGTATTGTATAGATTAGAGAAAAACCAACAGTTAACGTAATGAGCCTTTTAACAGGAAGAAAACTCTTCCCAGAGCCAGATGCCTAGGCAGGTTGTGGTGAAAGGAAAATTTGATATTTGTAAATACAGTACATTGGTCATCATATTTTTATTACATTATTATTATAATTTATATAAGCAGTAGCATGAATTGTTGCATCGCATAGTAGTCATCATACTACTACTACTACTAGTAGAAGAACTAGAGAATTCAATAGTTAGCGATGATTTTACTTATAATTAATGGCACTTTTTCATTTTGCAGTTCTTGCACGACAGAGGAAATGTCTAAAATCTCAATATTTAACAGTCTGGTGTTTATTTAGCGACATTTAACCGCTGAAAGCTGTTGATCGTGATATTTCCTGCACGTCTCCGGTCATGCAGGAAATACCGAACGACTCTGTGAACAAAATCTTGCTAATGAACTGATTCTAATGATTCAGTTACACCGAAAAACAACTGCTTTGCAAGTCCACTCGCCTGATACCAAAGTAGTGCTGGGACTGTTTTTAGGCGAGAGCGTCGTTAGCAATCGATTCATTCAGCTCCAGTTCCTTTCTCCCCTAATTTCGAAAGCACACACACAACTTTTCACTCGAGGTTGGAAACCTTGCGAGGGCGGCGGAGAAAAAATCGCATATATTTCATTCTACATTGCGGGAGATTTACTGGCTCGTTCTAATGACCGCCGTCCTGTTATTTAATGAGGGGATTCAATCAACTTTGTGCAAATTCAATTTCTCCCGCGCCGTTTCATCACCAGTATTTATCGTACACAAATGTAGGGAGACGGAGGAAAATGCGGCGGAGTGAAAGCTAATCATGAGATTAGCCTGTTCGACCCCCCCCTCTCTCCATGTTAGTCTTTCCCGCTCTCGCTCTATCCATCCCCTCGTGTCTGTAAATAGGTTTTAGATGACTGCTCCTCTCTCGCAGACCCATTTCCATGACTAAATAAGACAGCCTGGCCCCGGGGCCTTGTCACGGCCCCTTTCCAACTCCTGTGAAACATGATGTACGACGATAATATCAGCCCGACTCGGATTATTATGTAATGAAGCCCGTTTCCGTTTGCTAATACGTTTCCCCACCGCCGCACGCCCCCAACTTCACAGACATAGCTTAGAAGTTTTTCAGAATTAAACATTTACGGAGCGCGTTGAGAGACCGTAGCGCGCGCTGAAAAGGCTCGCGCGGTTTGCTAAATTCTCGCTTCCCAGGGTGAGGATTTTACAAGTGGCCACAAGATCGTTCTCAAACAGTTTGGCAGCCGACGACGTTTGTGTTCTCGGCCAACAACTCTGGCCGAGAATCAACCGCAATTTGGATACGCTTTGTCAAACAGTCATCACGAAATTTACGTTTCTTAACCCAAACACTTGAAGAGGAAGGGTCCAGAGGAAACGATTACACGAGCGCAGTCTGCTCCAAAAATCTTTGTTTTGACGCTGACGAAGCACAATCGGTGTCCGAACTGAACGGCTCTGTCTGTGGTTTTTATTTTCATTAGTGTAAGAAGCCGAGTCTCAAGACGGCGGCTTTTGTTGTTGCACAGTTGTCAGAGGGAAGTGGGCTATGACGCGGCGTCTGATTGGTCGACGTGGGGACGAATGGGAAAGTTTTATGTCACAATTATCCGGATTAAGTGAATTGTTATTCATGATATTGTGACAGTAATTCTAAAAATGTACAAGTACAGTTTTATGAAAGATATTATTTATGTTGTCAAAAAATGCAAATGGTGAAATTTGTTACTAACGGAACATTACAAAATAATGCTAAAGTTTTGAAAAATACAACTTCCAATGTTTGGGTTGCAATACTTTTTTTTTTTTGTATAATTTGATTATCCAGATTCACCAAATTCACCAAGTTTAACATATTTTAAGTAGGATTTGGGATTGAGAATCTGTATTATGACATTTTTCCAATACCGAAATATTGATAGGTGTCTGGACGAATGAGTGCTAAATTGATTGTCAACTATTTTGATAATGGATAATTCATTGGTTTGAAGATTTTTTTTCATGATTAAAACAAGAATTCTGATTGTTTTAGCTTCTTAAATGTGAATATTTTCTTAATTTCTTTGCTCCATATTACAAAGAAATCATTAAGACATTCGAGAACATCATCATTTCCATGTTTGATAAAGGTTTTTTACTTTCGATTACTCGATTAATTGTAGATATAATCAACAGATTAATCTATTATGAAAATAATCATTACCCTACATCAGCATTGGTTGATACGATGCTGGGTTGCTGCTGGGTTGCTGCTGGGTGGATTAGCGCCCGAAAATGTAGCCTCACTTTCCAAAATGGCTGCTTTAGCAAAGCTCATGGAATTCCCCGGGAAAGTTTTGAAAGTAGAAAAAAATACTTTTTTGTAGGCGTGGAAATGATTTGGAAAGAAATAAACATTTTGGGAAAGTTTTGAATTCCGGATATAAGACTTGAAGCTGCATGAACGTTGCTCACTTATGCTATGCTAGCTAGCACCTGCGGTCACTATTGTTAAACATTGAAATTGGGTGGAAAAATTGTGGAAACCATTTGGGAATTCATTGGGAACAAATGTGTGGCAACTCCAGCAAAGCTAACACGTAGCTGAAGAAGCTAACAGCTCTCAGTGTCAACACATCCCCAAGCATCAAGTATCTAAAGGTATTGCTATCTCTTTAGCTGTATTGATACAATCACAGCGATACCCATCCCGAAGTGTGAGTGTTTGTCATCGCGATGGGCAATGATTTCTTACGTCCTGGCGCATATTTTACAAATTGCTAACGCAATCGAGATGGGAACAACAACGATGTACAAGAGGTCCTTGCTTGGTGGGAAGAGGATGAGCTAATCCCATGTAGAGCCTGGACAAACGGGTGGATCCTGGAATTTGGGCGGTTGAGTTTGCCTCGCCTTGCTTGCTTTTGGATTTAAATGGGCTGGGCCTCGTTTTTTAGGAAAACCTTGACATTGACCCTTACAACGTGATGACACGTTGTCTTGTTTGCTCATGTTGATCAACATTTCACCGAGGGACGCTCCACGTTCTCCCTGCTGTCGTAAATACGGCCTGTGCGATTCGTCTCTTTATGCAGACGCTGAGTGATTGTGATGCGGCGTCGGAGCCGATCGATTCATTTCATAAACTAAAATAAATGCTTTTGCGCGGCCGCGTTCTCCGTATCGGCGACGACGCGGTTACTGAATGACACTAAAACCACCGGGATTGATGATGTAATGCTCATATTTCCATACCTCAAATGCTTGGTTTCAATTGAAATGTTTTGTGAGGCAAAACTATATCAGGGATCGTAAAAAAAAGAAAAGGCTTCCTGTCCCCGGAGATGCAGTGGATTTTTCGCCCCGTTTGCTAAAATTAAATTTGCACGTCCCTGTATATCCGTGCATGTATTTACACACGGCTCTATAAAACAAGCATATGGCTCTCGATGCTCAGCCCCAGATATGGATGCACTATTGTTAGAGTTTTATCACTTTAGCTTTGACATTTAAGGCAACGTCACTCGTGTTCGTCGAATGTCAGCATAATTCAGGGATTGCGGAGTTAACTACATTCCACAACTGTTCTAAAACCAGGTTTTTTATCGACGATGCAGAGTTTTAGAGATAAGAAATCAACTGTTAAATGATGAATAATACCAAATACATCATTAACAGTCTATATATACTGTACTTTCAGTCAAGACAATCAATATTAATCACCAATATTGGCTCAACCATTCAAACATTTAATAAATATCAATATTGGAATCTTTTTTCTTGATGCTTTTAAAGACACATTTGTTTTTATTAGCTTTTACCACAACGTGGTAACCTGGTCGACCTTTTATTCGTGTTGTTGTTTTATTGTATACTGCACAGATTTTGGACAGTACAGCAACTCTGTTGCTATTGAATGTGCTTTATAAATAAAGTTGGATTGAATTGAGTATCTGTATTTGTCCGATAGTGGTCATAAATCACTGGAGAAGAGAAAAATTTTAAATTTGATACCATCCGAAATCCTATGCATGTGTCAAACATCTTAGCTGAGCCATGTTTTGGGCTCTTTATTTCTTCTTTATAGGAGTAAAAATATGTGTCAGACAGTTGGAGAATGTATGTCTTTGAATGAATAGCACACATATGTTGGTAGATGCTTCAGTATTGACCAGTGACGGCCTGGTATCGTTTATTCCCGGCTCTCGTGATAACCGACTCGGCTCCTGCTGTGACGCAGCTTGTGGTGTTTGATTGCTTCGAGGAGAAGCCGTAACCTGCATCAACAGAAGAGTTAGAAAAACGTTTTTCCCGAAACCTCTCAGACCTAATTATATAATTCGAGTTGTTCAGAACAGATGAAAAAGAAACCGGACCTCCTGCTTCAATGGCGGCTTTGTAACTGTGCCGCTCATCACATTAGAGGAAATTATTTGCTCGCGGACTCGTCCGCGGTACAAGCCTTTGTGGCTTTTCTTACCAGATCACAGCGACCACGGTTAAATATGTGCTTTGTCCCCCCGTATGATGAATTATTACCTTGTTAAATTTTCCCTTCATCATCTGGATCTCATTTTTGGAGCCTGGTGCCAGTGAGTTGTCAGGCCGGGCCTTCAGCTGTTCCCCAGCTCCTGTTCGACATTATGTAGTTTAATTTAATCTCCGCCCCCATTATCAACTAAATGAGCCAGAGGTGAAGTTTGTGCCAAGGCTTTATCTTTGAGTACAGTTGGGGGGCCGAAAGAGGCGAGGGGAGGTTTCCAAAAAGGACACAATCACAACAAAGCTGGTGCAATTTTGGTCGTTGGGTGACGCCATCTTTTCAGGACTTACGAGAGCTCTGAACCATCATCTGGTCTCGCTGGCTCTTTTGTTTGCTCGAGGCGTACGCGCTCAGCAACTGACCTTTTGTTTCTGAAAACAACATCCGGAGATTCGGTTGGGAAGCTCAACGCAGGGCAGTCCTTTGTGAAATTCATAACCCCCTTTAGTTCTTTTAGCGGTCATTAAATGGCATTTATGCTAATTGGAAGTCCAGTTTCCAGAGCCTAAACAGTGATAATTATCCCACAGAGAGTTTGCGTCTTCCTGGTTCTAATGAAATGCTCTCTGTTAAAGGTCATGAGACGTAAGGTTACGTGTCGTCTTCAGAATTGGAGTCGCCTCTGTGTGTTCAAATAAATGTCCTGCAAATTAACTCACATCACAGACTCCAGGACCTTTGTCACTGTTCTGCCAAACTCTGCATCACTTCAGGTGTAAAGGCACCACAACAATCTGGAAGAAACTCATTTAGGCTCCGTCCTAATACCTCCCCCCCTTAAAATGTCCACTTGGTTGCGAGTGCCCTCAACCGTAAATTCCCCTCGTTACTGGGACACTACTACATGCAAATTAGCGTAGTGAACGTAACGAGCGTGCTAACCTACGTCACAAAAAATGCCGGCAGATCCAGCTGTTTGTCCTCGTAAAAGCTATATCGCGAATGTGATTGAAATCTGACAAGTCCAGGGTATTCGTGTTCAAGCTAACGCCGGTACACGCATCCAAAACACTGACAAAACTACCCAGATGTAGCAGAGCTCGGCGGGTAGCCGCTCGCTCGCTACCTAGTTAGCTAGCCGCTTTCATAAATCGTCACTTATTTTCTGACATTAGTGTTCAAAGCTCAACGGTCCTTTGGATGTATATCAAACCAACATATTCCAACATATTTCGACACTGTAACGTGCTTATTTGCGAAAATATATTACAACGGAAATGTCCCTCGGCAGATGTGGCCGCCATCTTTGTTGAAAGACATCAGCCGGCTCGCTGAATTCGCAAAGCATCATGGGTAATTTCATCTTCCACTTCTTTTTAAGCCCACATCAGAGCTCACTACATTTTGAAGGTTGATTATAAGGGGAAAATCTAATTTACACGTGTACGCGCAAAATGTAGGGTTAGGGGAAAAATGTAGGGTTAGGGAAAAATGTAGGGTTAGGGGAAAATGTAGGGTTAGGGGGAAAATGTAGGGTTAGGGGGAAAATGTAGGGTTAGGGAAAAATGTAGGGTTAGGGGGAAAATGTAGGGTTAGGGGGAAAATGTAGGGTTAGGGGGAAAATGTAGGGCGAGGGGAAAAATGTAGGGTTGGGGAAAAATGTAGGGTTAGGGAAAAATGTAGGATTAGGGGAAAAATGTAGGGTTAGGGAAAAATGTAGGGTTAGGGGGAAAATGTAGGGTTCGGGGAAAAATGTAGGGTTAGGGAAAAATGTAGGGTTCGGGGAAAATTGTAGGGTTAGGGGAAAATGTAGGGTTAGGGAAAAATGTAGGGGTAGGGGAAAAATGTAGGGTTGGGGAAAAATGTAGGGTTAGGTGGAAAATGTAGGGTAAGGGGAGATATTGGGACGGGGGCCTTAATCTTTAAATCTGAAGTCAGACGTATCCAAGACAACGTTGGTACTTTACCAGCGTGATGCGGTTTCTTTGGTCAATAAAACAAAAGCAGATATATAACCCTACAGGCTTCCGTCGCTGCGGCACAATCGCACTGTACAGTTTTCTGTTGTGTTGTGGATTTCCTTTGCTCGCCGTCTTCTTAATTGACACCGTCGTCAACAACAGTCCACTGACTTTCGCTCCACCGCAGCCCAAACGAGCTGACGTCTGAAGCGCCTGGTTCTCGTTGCCTCCGCTCGTCTCTCGGAGCAGCTAAGGGTAAAAATAAAAAATAAAACACGGGGGAAGACACTTGTGCGTTCAACCAACCGAAGGGGCGGAAAAAAACTCCACATAGGCTGTCTTTATTCTGTCTGAAATAAACACACTCGACTGGGCCACGGTGCGCTAAAGGTCACGACTGACGTCTTCGCGTTGCAAGCGAAAGAGAAAATGGCAGATTCTGTGTGTTTATTGGCTTGCGTGGACAGATTTTTGTGTTGAAAACTATTGATTTCTGGAGCTTAAGAATAAGGTTTATGTTACAGGGATTTATTCGTCCATACCTGTTTTTCAACACTGGTGCGGTAACCGATCAATGAGTGTCTGTTTTTTGAGGTGGAAGTGGCTCGTGAAGTGATATATCTGTCACATTTCTGCTAATATCGCTTGCATATGTTATCCAAACAATGTCAAAGTTGGCACTGCACACACTGGTGTCCTTAGTTAGTCACCTCTTAAGTTTTATGTGAGTTATTTTTTAGATAGATGAACTGTGGAAAAGGTCCGGAAAATTGTGTATGAATGGTTTTTTTTCCCGTTGCGGGAAAGATTTCTGGAACACCCAAGTGACCGATAGTGGTTTGGTTTTGGGTCATCCAATTTTTTGTTTTCTATGAATCTGGATATTTTCCGACGGTGTTCTCACTTGTGCTTACTTTTCTGGAAATTTGACCTAAAAGCTAATAGGTAGGAACAAATCCAGAAAACCTCTTGGCTCTTTTGCATAGATTCTCCATAGATTTTTTGGGATTTAACTCCTAAACAACAGAACCAATCACAAGCCCATGTAGGGTTGGGGTTGGGGTTAGGGTTAGCGGTTAGCGGTTAGCGGTTAGGGTTAACCCTAACATGACCACAGAGAAGCGACGTCTAGTTGCTTTTGTATACATCCAACAAGGTTGGAACTGAAGAGCAGCTATCTTTCCAATTCAACTGTTTCCACTTCTTCCAAGGAGCTTCCTTGGGGGCAAAAGTCGTTGGACGCTAGCCATCGCTCCCTCGAAAACTACAACAAGTACGTTAGTTGACTCGTTTTCCGTAGATCTGCATATGTCATCCGGATCATTGGTGTGATTGGTCGAAGGACTATCCGTTTGCGTACAGACACATTTCGATCTACGTCGCTTCTTTTGGTCGATAGTCTGGAGTCGGGGCTAGCTAGGACTAGCATCATCCGATGTGCAGTAGTTGCAGGTTTGACGTGTTTGGATACCTGTGGTGTGGTGTTTTTCTCATCTAAATTGCATTAAAAAGAAGTTTGATTTATTTGGTGGTGCAATTAGACGAGATGATGAAACCATGTGGCGTTCAATATTTCTTCATTTTCTGTTTTGGCAGTGTCCCCGCCCCCCGCCCCCCGCCCTCCGCCCCTCCTCTTTGTTGCTGCTTGGGGTTAGCTCATTCACATTGTGCTTTGACAGCCTGTTAAGACTTTGGTTTTTAGTCCGACAGTTGGATGGATCCGTAGCTACAGGCAGTGTGGATAAATGAAAGACCCGTGTGTCTCCTGAGACGCTGCGGAGGCTTTGCAGCAGAGGTTATCTGCCTGGCCCTGCCTGCAGTGCATTCAAAAGGCCGTTGGATGAATGGCAGTCTTTGCCACAGATGCTGCCAGGGGTTTTTTGTGATGGTTTCCTTTTCTTTATGTTGTTTTTCTTTCTTTCTTTCTGTCTTTCTTTTTTTGTTGCTTTCTTCCGGGGTCCTCCATCTCAGCCCCTCTTGATGGTTTCTCTGCTCCTCGTCCCCCGGAGTGATCCTGCAGCTCCTCTATAGACGCTATAAAAGCACAACTTGACCTTCAACTGTGTCAGAAAACCAAATTGTTAAATGCTTTATATCCAGGGTTTGCCTTGAAATATGATCTGGTTGAACCTTCTCCATCTGCCGAGATGATGGTTCATTATCTCATTCATGTAATAAATCATTATAATCATTATTATTGATAATGTATTGCTACAACTAACAGTTATTTTCATAATCAATGAAACTATTCACCATCGTCTTCCATCAAGGACTTGCTTGGTCCATAAAACGTTGATCAGCGTTTCCCAAACCTTGAAAAGATGTCTTGTTTTGACACCAAACCAAACATTATTCAGTTTTCATGATTTATTTGTTATATGGAGCAAAGAAAACATAACATATTCACATTTTAGATACTGATAAATCAAATTAACAATCAATAAATCATTGCAGCTCTACTTACCAAGCCTTCCGCCAAGGACTGATTTGGGTTATTGGTTTAAATCCAGCACAGATGTCTGTGTTTAATCTATGTTCAATTATATTTAGACTTTGTCCTTGATTTTTACCTGGCTCCAGAGATGTGATGACTGTAACCAGTGTGACTTTATGGAACGTTATTTTTGCTGCTGTGATTCCTGTCACATTCTTATTTTAGAGCCACCGGGGACAACTTTGGACATGAGGTTTGTGTTTTAAAATCATCTGTAGGACCTTCACACCGGCGACCTCTCTCTTTATCTGTAATAAAAAAAAAACATCAGAGCCATTTTATTCTTGTTTTTTTAAAAAAAATCATTTTTTGATTTGAGCTGGCCATAGTTGAAGATAAAGAATAAGCAAAGCTTTAATACTTGAAGACTTTCAGAGCAAATTCTTCAGTTTTGCTGATGCAAGTCAAACAGAATTGCCGGTAAGGGCCAATTCCAATTCCTGTCTTAACCCTCAAGCTCAACCCTTAATCTAAACTGTCCCTCAAAACCAAGTGTCGAGAGTTATTTTGTCACTTAGAAATGGGACACCCCTTAAATGCAGATACGTCTTCAGACTGTAGGGGGCAGAATAACGCGAAAGCTCTGTCAACTCCAAAAAAGAAGAAGAAGAACGAATTTACGTCATCCGTACTTGTCGCTTGTCCGCACTGGCCGGCTATTGACAAAATATCGTAAAATAAAAATAAATGTAACGCAACAATGATGTAAGTTATCCATAAAATGGGCCTAAACTAAGATAATACAATGGTTTTCGTAATTTTTTATATCTCTATTAACAAAGAAAATGTAGCTTTGTCGCGTATTCGTTTTGCTGCTTTCGGCGCCATCTTTGTTCTGTCAAAACAATGCATTCTGGGTAGCCCTTGCTCCCAAGGGTGGGCTTGGAAAATCTCAATATTGAGGGCGATACAGCCATTAAACTTGCTCCTCAACTTATTTTTTCTGAGAATCGGGACAGCACTTGCACTAGCGGGAGCGCTCATTTTTGAGATTGAGGGTTAAGCAAGGAATTGGAATTCACCCTAAAACGGTTAAGAACAACACGGGCCGTTGTGATTGGTCAAGTTGAAGTTACAGTAGCTGTTTCGTCAACACCGGAGACTGTCCAAGACCCAGTACCCAGTATCAGACATGGAATTAACATCAGCTTTTATGCATCTTTCCCTTTAAACCCATCAAAAAAGTCACATTAACACACCAAGAGCACCAAAATGTGTTCAGAAAAAAAATGAAGCTATAAACATCAGTCCTTACATATGTATCGAACATTTATGGATTTTTAACACTTTAACCGTTTTTGTCATGATGCATCAAAAATAGTGATTTCAATGGGTTTCAATGAGCCCATTTTTGTCCGCAAGTGTGCGAGTGTGAGTATTTTAGTTAGCGTTGTTTACAATAAAGTCTAGATATGTTTAAGGGTTAAAATCTAAGTAAATGGAACAAACACAACACGTAAAATAGTGCCAAAGACCTGCCTTAATGATCACGGTTGTACCACATCGGGATGGACGGGCTCTATACGTAATCATTAAAAAACAGGTGGATCTTTGTGTTGCTCACTGCTAATTCATGTTATTTACACGACAGCGCAACAATGAATCTGTGTGTTCTACTGCAGACAGTGCAAACGTGGGGGGTAATTTAATGCCTGGCTTTGTACGGAGGAAGTGAACACGGGTGGGTTTGTCTTCTGCGTCAGTCAAGGTTCGACGAAAAAGTTTGGCCAAACTCGCAGAGTTTAAGTTTTAATGTGTTTTAGAGGAGGAAGACAAGTCGGAGGTGTGTGAGGTTGTTCCTGGAGGAGATTACAGGGTTTAAAGGGTACGACGTGTAAGAAAAAGGTGAATCGGCCGAACGCCTTCGGAAAGGGAAGGTTTATATAAAATTGATTCAAAAGTGAGCAGGAAGCCAAAAATGAAAGGTCTCTAAAGAAGTTACAGGAATAAGGAAAAGAAGAGTATAAAAGTTTAACTTGTTAAAAAAATAGAAAAACGCCCAAGTTGACGAAGCCGATTCAGGAACATTTGGGTTGCACCAAATTCAAGCTAGGGCTAACACGTTTTATTGGATTGCCATTTGAGCTGTTGACTCTAGTTTGACCGATCAAGGTGTGAAATGTCTTAAGTTTGCACACTTTTTAGGTCCTAAATTACTTTATTCCTTAAGGTCCAGGGATCACAGAGTATTGAGCACAGATAATCCGGTGCCGAACTGACCTCAACTCTTCAAACGTCGGGTTAAAATGGTTTATAATTCCTTGACACTGGAATGAAAAGGAAGCGTAATCGGATTAAAACTTGCAGCGGAATTGACGCAGGATGTTTTTGGCGAAGCATCAAAGACAAACGGCGGTGGGTCTCGTCTCGGTCACGACGCCGCCCGCCGCCGCGACTCCGTGTTTACCCGTTTCCTCTTCATCTCAGTGCTGAGCTAAAAATATCGTGATCTGACGACGACGCCGCCGCCGGCGAAGAAGAAGAAGAAGAAGCCGTTTGTGTTTTTCCAGACGAGTCATTTAGTTTGTTATATAATTTGACACCGAGTCGTCCCGGGCTGCACTGCATCACACACACACACACACACACACACACACATACACACTCACATGACTCTGAATCACACTCTCACTCTCTGTAATTGAAATGGATGCAGTGATTCCGCCCAGGCCTTCCCTCAGGTGTGTGTGTGTGTGTGTCTTTTTGTATGTGTGTACTTGTGAGGACTGAAGAAAAATAATGTATAAACCATAGGGAGTGAGGACATTTGGCTGGTTGTCGCACACATTTAAAGGGTTTTTTTTAAGGCTTAAGACCTGGTTTTAGGGTTAGGACTAGGCAATAGTTTGTGATGGTTAAGGTTAGGTTAAGTGGAACGCAATTATGTCTATGAGTGTCCAAACCTGTGTGTGTTTTCTTGCATTTGTAGCTTTGTGAAGACCCAACAATTGGGCTTTTTTGGGTGTTGAGACCTGGTTTTAGGGTTAGGGTTATTACATCTATGAGGGTCTTCACCTGGAATGTTGCTCAAATGTGTGTGTCCTTGTGTTTGTAGCAGAGTGGGGACATTTTGTCAGGTCCTCACAACTTTAAGGGGCTTTTTTGGGGGTTTAAGACCTGGTTTTTAGATGGTTTTTAGGGTTAGGGTTATTACATCTATGAGGGTCTTCACCTGGAATGCTGCTCAAATGTGTTTGTCCTCGTATTTGGAGCAGAGTGAGGACATAAAAATGTATAAATCATAGGGAGTGGGGACATTTTGGCTGGTCCTCACAACTTTAAAGGGCTTTTTGGGGGGTTTAAGACCTGGATTTAGGGTTCGAACTTGGTTTTGGTTAGGGTTAAGGTTAGGAATTGAGGGTCCTCACTTTGTATGCTGCACAAACATGTGTGGGTAGGTTTGCGAAGACCAAGAATTGAATAAACCATACGGAGTGAGGACATTTGGGGGAAAGCGAGGACATTCTGTTTGGTAGGCACAACTTTAAGGGGCTTTTTTGGGGGCTTAAGACCTGGTTTTAGGATGGTTTTTAGGGTTAGGGTTTTTATACCTGTGAGGGTCTTCACCTGGAATGCTGCTCAAATGTGTTTGTCCTTGGATTTGTAGCGGAGTGAGGACATTTTGTCAGGTCCTCACAACTTTAAATGGCTTTTTGGGGGGTGTTAAGACCTGGATTTAGGGTTCGAGTTTGGTTTTGGTTAGGTTTAAGGGTTAGGAATGTATTTGCGATGAGGGTCCTCACTTTGTATGCTGCACAAACGTGTGTGGGTAGGTTTGTGAAGACCAACAATTGAATAAACCATACGGTTGAGGACATTTGGGGGAAAGCGAGGACATTCTGTTTGGTACGCACAACTTTAAGTGGCTTTTTGGGGGTTTAAGACCTGGTTTTAGGATGGTTTTTAGGGTTAGGGTATTATACCTGTCAGGGTCCTCACCTCGAATGTGTCTAAGAAGTGTGTGGTCTTGTATTTGTGGCTTTGTGAAGACCAGAAATCACATAAACTATACAAAGCGAGGACATTTTGTCTGGTTCCCACAACTTTAAAGGGTTTTTTGGGGTTAAGGCGTGGTTTTAGGGTTAGGGTTAGAACTTGGTTTAGGTCAGGGTAAGGGTTAGGGTTAGGCATTTATTTCTGATGTTTAAGTAAGGGTGAAGGGCTAGGGAATGCATTAAATGCATTATGTCTATGAGGGTCCTCACTAAGAATGCTGTGCAAACGTGTGTGTGTGTGTGTAGGGGGTGGATTGAGTTGTGTCTGAAGTGATGTAAATCACAGGTTGCACAGTGGAGGTTGATACATGGACAAAAGAACATTGCAGCAGCTGAAATGGGAGTATCCATCACACACACACACACACACACACACACACACAGACACACATACACACACACACACACACACACACACACACACCTCATAGCAGTGCTGTGTCGTAAAAGCTCATCCCCTGAGCTTGTGTTACAGCCTGCATCCACATTAATTAATCATCTAAACACACACACACACACACTCGCTGAAACACAAGCCCGTGCTGTCACCTCCACAGTGTGTTTACACCAAACTTGTTGCAGTTTTTTTTTATTTGCTTAATAGTTTCATGTTTAAAGCTTAATTCAAAGATGCAAAAAAGTTTGTGTGTGTGGGGCGGGGTGTGTGTGTGTGTGTGTGTGTGTGTGTGTGTTCAGAAACAGAGGTCAGACGTTGTGTTACATCCTGAGTGAGCGACACGGGAATATTTGGTCCAGGAAATGTTCCCAAATGTCTTGTTTTGTCCAAAAATAACCCCCAAATTTTTTAGTTTTAATGAGTTCTGTCATTATATGGAGCAAAAAAACCACATCGATCATGAGTTTCAGGTCTTTTTCAGTCAAACATGATGTCACTTTTGACATTTATGTTCCTATATAAAGGGAAAATCCATTGTATGAGTGGACACCAGTGTATTGTCCAGTATGAGCCTGGTTGCAGGTTCTTTTATTTTAGGTATCTTGGAGTTTTTTTGCGCCAACAACATTTTGTTGCACACATCTCATCTGTTATCTTGAGGCTTGTTCTGCAGCTGTGATCCCACGTCCATTTTTTTTATCTGCAGTCGAAGGAAACGTCTTTGTATGTTTGGATAATTATCTCATCTTTGCCTTGAAGCCTCCTTCGTGGATCACTTTCACACTCACAGTGAAGCCGTGTGTGTGTGTGTGTGTGTGTGTGTGTATATATAAATATATAAATCGCCTTTCACTGTAACCTTGACAAAAAAAGTGTTGACGCTTGAATATCTGCCAGCAGGAGCCCCGAAAGGTTAATACACTCTGAGAGTGTGTGTGTGAGTGTGTGAGTGTGTGTGTGTGTGTGTGTGCTCACTGTAACATGATTAGCCAAAGCCTTAGCCATCACTTTTCCTCGCTGCTCCTCCGCGACCTCGCCGCAAACGCAGTCGTCAGTGTGGGGGGGGGGGGGGGAGGGGCTAAATGGGATCACCGCTTGTGCCGAGGGCTCCCACATCTGGATCAAACTGCGGGATTAGGGATTAGGACCTGCAGTTTGCTTTTGAGTTAACGCCACAATATATATATTGGACCACATAGGGGCTCAGAGACGCGGCGAGCTGAGGAGGAGGAGGAGGAGGAGGATCCGGAGAGCGACGGGACTGAAGTCTCATTAGACGAAAGCTGCGCTCTGGTTTTTTGAATCGCTTGTCTTTTCTTGTGACGGCTGAGGGTCCGGACTCGGTTTGCGCTGCCGCTATTAAACCGTAACACTGCCAAAGGGGAGGTTGTGTTTACGGCCACGTTTCTGCTGCGTTTAGATGTGACGAGTTTAAAATTTTCATACCCCCCCGGTTTGACTTTACTCAAATTCATTCCGCACTTAAAGGGACACTATGTAGTATTTATGGGTTTATATAACCCAAAATCCACTTTTTTATACATATTATGTGCTCCTGCATTGTCTAGTCGCTGTATAAATTTTTTGTTTCATTTTCGTAGTGTTTCAAAAAGTCATGAAAATTAAAATGGTCGCTGGCCGCGGTTGCATAGCCACTGTTAGCAGCGAGACGCCATGTTTCTACCGGAGCCTGTAAGGTCAAACGCGAGAGAACAAATCAAGCGTCTCTTTACTTGTAGCTGAAGTCTTGCCTCCTCTCTCTCCGCTTCGTCTGCTACGGCCGCGGTAGCTCCGCCCTCTCCCTCGCCTCACGAACCTCATCTGCTGACACGGAGAAAGACGACGAGGACGACATTTGACCGGCTGCGGATACCGTAGCGCTCAGGGAAGGGAGGGGGTGAGCAGAGGAGCAGTTCTTTGTTGTAAATTTCAGCCTCTCCTCTAGATGGCACTATAAACTACTTACTTCACCTTTAAAGGAGTGTCATGTTGTTTTGTCCTGTTACAGGATAGCCAAAATCTGGGGTGAAGCTACCCCACAGGGCCGGACTTGGTAATCTAGCATTTTCCTGGTTGACCGACGCACTTCGGGGAAGCGATGGGCGATATATCGAAAATGTATCGCTATCGAAATTTACGACGATTTGGCTGTGTGTGTAGGTAGGCAGGCTACCTGTGTGTTCATGTCCCTTTAAGACACTCGGACACTTATATATTAGGCAACTGGTCAATTATGCAAATTAGGCGATGACGTTATTTAGCAACTTCTTCGAACTTATCGTTCATTTATCGTCATCGAGGTGAGCTGCTCAATATATCGTGATATTGATTTGAGGCCATATCGCCCAGCCCTACTTCAGGGCCATTAGACACACAACACGGATCCTTTTTTTGCCGGGTTAGGCCGTTACTAACAGTCCAAAAAGTGGCCCATTGGTCCATTTCCTATACTGACACTGGGCCGGGTCTTCAGAATTTCTCATAGTTGGGAACAAACGTAGGGAAAGGGCTTGTAAAAAGGAAATAAATCAATAAAAAACTCATTAAACCGAAGCACAAGAGATGGCGCAGCGATAATGCGGGATTTACAGATACGGGCGGATGCCAAATAGTGCTCCAAAATAGCATAGGTGTTAACTACAGTGTGTCGGCAGCACTTGACGTTGTGCGGCGACATCAGGGAGGAAGGAGGAGACGAGCAAGAACGTGACGGGGAGGAAACTGAAGAACAGGGAAAATAAATCAATGAGAAAAAAATCATAATAATACAGGATTTACAGTTACAGGTGGATGCCAAATAGTGCTCCAAAACAAAAATAAAAAGTCACACTTTTTTTCATCAAAAAAGTTGCAAAATGAATAGAAAATAAAGTCAAGACATTGACAATATTAGAAATAATGATTTTTATTCAAAATAATAATTTTTCCAATAGCCTTCTAGCATGATTAGCAACACAATGTACCGTTAGAACACTGGAAATGGGCCTCTGTACACCTATGTACATATTCCGTTAAAAACCATAGTCTTTAGAGTGTATTTCTGATTCATTTAATGTTATATTCATTGAAAAAAAGTGTTTTTCCTGTGGTTCGTAAGAGGAGTTCAGCTAGCGACGAGCAGAATAATATAGCTAGTGGGTTAGCGACCCTGTTTTTGTTGTCCCCGAGGACAACTCGACCTCAGGGTTAGCTGTTTTGCCGTGCCAAGGAAATAAATCCAGGGCCTGAATTGAGCTACAAAACACAGTTCTGCTTCTCCTCGATGTTGCACCGCTCGTCTTTTCCGTGTCCCCGGTGAGAACAAACGCACCTGGTCAGGACGAGGCGAAGGTCCTCGCTCGCGTAAGGAAGTAGAAACCTTCGGCAGCGCGGAGGTCTTTGAATGTGACCCGTCGATAACGCGGAGCTGAGCTGAATGAGCTTTGCTTCATGAGGCCGCCGTGACATAATCCACGGCTCGGTATTCAGGTTGCGTTGTTGGAGCCCCGGAGCTGTGGAGTCGCAGTGAAAGGGGGGAAAAAAAAAAGGAAGCAAAGAAAGAAAGGAAAAGCTCGACGTCGTGACCCAGAGCTGGAGGCCACGGCTGAACTTCCAGACATGACGTTATTTACTGTTTGTCTTTGGCTGTCTACACAAAAACAAGTCTCTGTGAATCTGGGTTTTATCCTCATGGGAATTTCAATTTCGCAACCCTAACCCTACTTGTCAAATTTTGGACAACATAGTATAGTATGTCGTTTTTCTAAAATGTTGGACCAAACATTTTTTTTTCAAAATGTTTTTAGATGACCTAGTGTAGTATGTCATTTTTGTCAATTTTTTTTCAAAAAAAAATTCCAAAATTTTTTGGACGACGTAGTATAGTTTGTCGTTTTTTGTCAAATTTTTTCCCCAAAAATTTTTTTTCAAAACATTTTGGAAGACACAGTATAGTATGTCGGTTTTTTGTAAAATTTTGGACCAAAATTTTTTTTTTTTACAATTTTTGGACGACACAGTATAGTATGTTGTTTTTTTGTCAAATTTTGTTGCAACGACACAGTATAGTATGTCGTTTTTTTTGTAAAATTTTGGACCCAAAGTTTTTTTTTTTTCCAATTTTTGGACGACACAGTATAGTATGTTGTTTTTCTGTCAAATTTTGTTGCAACGACACAGTATAGTATGTCGTTTTTTTTGTCAAATTTTGGACCCAACATTTTTTTATTTTTTTGGACGACTTTTTTTTGGACGATTTTTTTGGACAGTATGGTATGTCGTTTTTGTAAAAAAAAAAATCCAAATTTTTTTTTCAAAATTTTTTGGACGACATAGTATGTAGTTTTTTTGTCAAATTTTGGACCAAAATTTTGGACCAAAATTTTTTGGACGACATAGTATAGTATGTCATTTTTTTGTCAAATTTTGGACAACATAGTATAGTATGTCGTTGCAAAACGATGATGTCACTTCTCTTCGTTGTCGTCTTCTTATGTTTGGTCTTTAGTACGAGGTTGTTTTGGATGAAGACATTTCCTGAAACGATGCCGTCTTTACAGAAAAAAAACCAACATAACAAGCATTAATACTTTGAAAAATATTCAAGCATCACTGGAGCTAACGTTGTTCCTTCAAAATATGATGCAGAGAGATTGGTCGGGATCACTGGAGGCTTTCTGCTTAATCCCTGTTTTCTTCACAATAATAACGCTTTAACTCACACACACACACACACACACAGTTATATTGTTATTCCAGCGTCTGCTTATACATTCAAAACGCGACGTCTACCCTTCAGCGAGGCCTGAAGACTAAATGGGAACAGATCATATTTGCATTTTGACCTCTGTCCACACCAGTCTCTGGTGTGTTTGCTTGTGTGTGTGTGTGTGTGTGTGTGTGTGTGTGTGTGTGTGTGTGTGTGTGTGTGTGTAAAGAGAAAGATGGATAACAGCATCGCATTGTCAATCAAGCATGCAAACACACACACACAGAGACGCTGATTGTGTGAAGTGAAGGTTATTGTGTTGCGTGTGTCGTTCTGCTGCCCGATGCCTCAACCTGTCAATTAAATGAGACGCAGTCGTCGCGCTGCAACTAAATTAATCATCACTTATTTTCATTATTGATTATTAGGAATTAGAGCTGATTTTTTTTTTCATAATTAAAACAAGCTCTCTGTGTTGTTTTCAGCGTCTTAAATGTGAATATTTTCTCTGTTTTCTTGCTCTATATAACAAAGAATTGGGGATTTGGTTGAACACCAGTCGACATTTTATTTTTCTGGACCAAACAAATAATTGATATACGAGAAATCAAGTGACAGATTCATCGATAATGAATGTAATTGTTAGTTGCAGCGCTAACGTATGTCTCTGTCCCTTCGTCTCTATAAAATCGCAAGTTGTTTCATTTCCGTTAAGAATTGAAAAAGTTGAAATTTTCTTCATAAATGAACTGACAATGTCCGTTTTGTTTAATTTACGTGCCCTCCCTCCAGCAGAGGGCGCACACACAGCTGTACACCCTATTCGTTTTTAACACGGCTGATATCTAGAAATCAGAATCAACGGGCGACCTTTTGGTTAATTAAATCAATTTCTTTCTTTTTAAGCTTCTTTAATGTGAATATTTGCAAATATATCATTAAAACTAAATCATTTTGATTCAGAGTTTGGTAGTCTTTGGTCCACTCCAGAGTTTGGTAGTCTTTGGTTGCTCCAGAGTTTGGTAGTCTTTGGTCCACTCCAGAGTTTGGTATTCTTTGGTTGCTCAAGAGTTTGGTAGTCTCTGGTCCACTCCAGAGTTTGGTAGTCTTTGGTCCACTCCCGAGTTAGGTAGTCTTTGGTCCACTCCAGAGTTTGGTAGTCTTTGGTCCACTCCCGAGTTTGGTAGTCTTTGGTCCACTCCAGAGTTTGGTAGTCTTTGGTCCACTCCAGAGTTTGGTAGTCTTTGGTCCACTCCAGAGTTTGGTAGTCTTTGGTCCACTCCCGAGTTTGGTAGTCCTGGTCTGCTCCAGAGTTTGGTAGTCCTTGGTTAGCTCCAGAGTTTTGTAGTCTTTGGTCCGTTCCAGAGTTTGTCGTCTTTAGGTCACTCCAGAGTTTGGGCTGCTCCAGAGTTTGGTAGTCTTTTGTCCACTCCAGAGTTTGGTCGTCTTTGGTCTGCTCCAGAGTTTGTTAATTAAATCAATTTCTTTTTTTTAAGCTTCTTAAATGTGAATATTTGCAAACGTATCATCAAAACTAAATCATTTTGGTTTGCGGACATTTGAGAACATATTAACGGATTAGTTAATTATGAAATAATCATCTATTTTAGATGGGGGGGGGGGGCAGTTAAAGTATACTCATTATTATGTACTTATTATAGTATTTAATAGGTGTACAGATGCATAATTAAGTAACTATGAGCCAATCGGTCACAGCGACCTCAGTTTAAAACTAAACTGAACTTTCCTTTCCTCTTCACATGGTTTTGTCAAAGGATGAAAGTGTTGAAAAAGAGAATGAACTCTCTGAAGAAGCCGCTCAGGAGTTTGTGAAGCAAGAAAACGAGGCAGCGACACACACTCGGAGAGAGAGAAATTGGACAGCTGAAGCGAATTAGAGGCCAAGTGGTTGTAGACAGAAGAGCCAACGGGATGGATTCACTTTTATTTCACACACCGAGAGAGAGAGAGACTTTTTTTCTTAATGGCTTTTAGACTTTCAGCCTCCCCGGCTTTTTTATTTTATTCTGCTGCCCTGCTGCCATCACTCCTCTTCCTGTGTCTAGAAACAGGAAAGCTAATGATTCCTGTCGACTGAGAACAGCAGCTCTTTCATTTTTCATCCGCCTCTTCTTCTTCTTCTTCTTCCTCTACTCTCTCTTTCTTTCCCATCGCTCGCTCTGCTGTGTTGGTTATTTCACAAAAATGGGGGGGCATCATCATTCTATTCTGCTCATTTAGTAACAGCTCTGCTGAGGGAAGTGAGACGCAGCTTTTCTTAGGTTCTTCTCTAATGTGGTCCAAAAATATGAAACAAAAGTCTCACGGACGCAACATAGACAACATTCAAAACTGTCCGGTTGAACCCATTCTGAGTATTTTGAACACCTGGGTGCACCTTCTCCGGTAACTGTGAGATGTTCTGGTCATGTCATTATGTCGAGAAAGCATCTCACTTCTTCAGAACTCCAGATTTGTCCACCGCCGGTCATTTTGTGACCGACATCTAGCTAACACATTTCCACATGTCTTTGGTCCACTCCAGAGTTTGTTAGTCTTTGGTCAACTCCAGAGTTTGGAGGTTTTTTGTCCGCACCAGAGTTTGGTAGTCTTTGGTCTGCTCCAGAGTTTGGTCGTCTTTGGTTGCTCCAGGGTTTGTTAGTCTTTGGTCCGCTCCAGAGTTTGGTAGTCTTTGGTTGCTCCCGAGTTTGGTAGTCTTTGGTCCACTCCAGAGTTTGGTAGTCTTTGGTCTGCTCCAGAGTTTGGTAGTCTTTGGTCTGCTCCAGAGTTTGGTCGTCTTTGGTTGCTCCAGGGTTTGGTAGTCTTTGGTCCGCTCCAGAGTTTTGGTAGTCTTTGGTCCGCACCAAAGTTTGGTCATCTTTGGTTGTTCCGGAGTTTGGTAGTCTTTGGTCCACTCCAGAGTTTGGTAGTCTTTGGTTGCTCCAGAGTTTCGCAGTCTTTTGTCGAATCCAGAGTTTGGTAGTCTTTGGTCTGCTCCAGAGTTTGGTCGTCTTTGGTTGCTACAGGGTTTGGTAGTCTTTGGTCCGCTCCAGAGTTTTGGTAGTCTTTGGTCCGCACCAAAGTTTGGTCATCTTTGGTTGTTCCGGAGTTTGGTAGTCTTTGGTCCACTCCAGAGTTTGGTAGTCTTTGGTTGCTCCAGAGTTTCGCAGTCTTTTGTCGAATCCAGAGTTTGGTAGTCTTTGGTCCGCTCCAGAGTTGGTCCGCTCCAGAGTTTGGTAGTCTTTGGTCCACTCCAGAGTTTGGTAGACTTTGCTTCAACCGGACGACATAAGGCTGCCTTAGCTTCATTATCCATCATAACAAGTATCTTATGAGGTGAGATTAATCTCAAAGTCATGTTTTCTTATTTATGCCTTTGGATTCATGACTAGAAAAAGTCACCTCGGGCAGTATTTGACTTTTTATTTTTGCAACCGCAGGATGTTCTTGTTTGCACAAAGACGACTCGTTGCGAGTTTGCCGACGATATGTATCGCTGTCGTCTATTTATCTGCCTCGGCGTTAATCTCCGAGTCGCGCCATCTGACATGCTGGAGCTGTGTTTGACAATAAGATCAAGACGCGAGAGATAATAATTACAAAATTAAATAGCAGCCCCAAAAGGTTGGATGCATTCGACGTAGTCGCTGTGAAGTGATATCAGACGGCAGGAGGCTGAGTCTTTCACTTCAGATATAATCCCTGAGTAGAGGACGTGACGCAGAACGAGCCTGTGCCAGGATTACTGTCAAGTTTTCCTCCACAGGCCAAGGGGAAATCGTCTTTGTTGGTGGGCGGCGTGCTGTCGCGTCATTTAAAGAGTGAGAATAAATAGTGTGTGTGTAATTTACATGGAGCAGAAAATGCAGCTGACGCTCATCAAAGTTCTGCCTCCAGAGCTCAGGAAGTCCTCGTCTGTAGTGGAAATCCGAACTTTAGTAGTAAAATCTAGGCTGTTTTTTTTTTTCTTTCTTGCGACTTCCTCGCTAACTTCATCTCTGCTTCTCTGACTGAGAAGAAAGAAAGTTCGGGGGAGTGAGCGACAGGTACTCCAGACGATGTCGTCTAAATTTAACGACTGCTCATGTTTATTTCAGTTGCTGCAAAGGTTTAAAGAGGGATATTGGTTGGAGGAGAATGTTGTGATACCGGTATCAGACGTACTACAGTGGTATTGAGTCTTGTGTTTATTAGACTTTCCATGGGAATTAATGGAAATAAACTGGAAACTTTCAAAATTGAAGGTCGGGAACTTGATTGTAGTTGTTAAATTAGAAATTGTAGAATATTTTTTGGCTCAAACTGATGCAAATACAGTGCAATTCCTCAATCACAGGGATATTTTTTACTCGACATTCATGTTTTTGTTGTTGATTTTGCAATGAAAGATTGAAAGTAATGATTAAGTTTTAGTCACTAAATGTTAACTAAATGTTTATATTCGTGACACAGTTTCCTTAAAGGTGCATTATGTAATAAATCTAAATCAACTGGCCATAAAATCCTCCTAATATGTCACAGAGACTCAGGAATAATGTTCATATAATAAACTGAACTCACCAACAACAACAGTACAGACAAAATATTTGCATTAAAAAAGAATATTTTGCAGACTGCAAATCATCATGTTTTGTCATGTGGCGCCACCTACCGCCGTCTACCAATCATTGCAGTCAGTAGAGTCTCAGCTGCCGAGCAACCACGGGTTGCCAGTTACGTCAGAAAAAGAAACCTAAAAGACCTCGGTATTTTGAATTTGAATGCAGTAACCGTTTTTGGCCACATTCTTACATATGGCACCTTGAAATTATCCAACATTCCCAGTTGTAGTTCCCATGGAAAGTTTGTGGAAATTTTCCCGGGAATTCGTTGCCCCCTTTGCAACCCTAATTGCAGTATTGTGCGGAGGACAGATTTTTCTTATTGTACGCTAACGATTGGGATTATTTGATCGATTTTCCTGGTCTCCAAATTAGGGATACTGTCCGATACGGCCTGAATTATTGACCAAGAAGAAAATAAAATACCTTAGCATTTTTAAACCCTGAATATTCCAAACATACTTAATGAAAACCACAGGTTAACACATGCAAAGAGTTGTTAAAAGACTTTACCGGACTATTACCGGATATTGGTAGGAAAACTTGGGAATGATATTGGTCGTCAAAGGACATTTTAAAAAATATTGTTTCTTGCTTTATTGTGAGACAATATCTATTGAGGATTTCAACAAAGCTCTATAATCTTTAGCCCTGATAGCTTTTTGCTAGCTCTCAAAATCAGACACAATTTCCCAGGGCCCGAGACAAAAGCGAGTATTTTTTAGAAAGTAAAGCCGGTGGATACGAACATGTTAAAAGCTTCCAACTGGCCACTCTGCAACGAGACAGGATTTAAGGACAGTGAACGCCTCGTTTGTCATTGTCGACCCAGTCTTTTCTTCTTTCTTTTTTTGGCCGTTTGACTCGTCAGCAAGAAATGTTTGAGATGCTCCGGGGGCCTCCAGAACCTGTTGGGTCTCTGGTCTTGAGCCAGCGAGGCTCAGGCGGTAATCGATTCCTGCCAAGGTGGTTCAGTCCAAATGCAGTTTGGTTTACACACACATTTTCAGAGGTTTTCAGGGCAGCCTTGCAGTGAAAAGCAGGCGAGAGAGTTCACCGATGACGCAGTCCGAATGTCGAGAGCCTTGTGCTCAAGGACGATTCGAAACACTGGAGGAACCAGGCGTCTTCTGATCACTGGAACTTTCTTATTTTGTGTGTTTGACGTGTTACGTCCTTGATGAGAGGAGGTTTTTCTACCTTTTCATTGAGGATTCATCCTTTGTCAAAGTAGTTGCCAGGTAAACAAGTCATTGTTGCCGGTATGAAAGCAGAGGCTTGTTGCTGTCGACGCAGAACACTGTAAAACAACTGTGACGAGCCTCTAATCTACTACTTTACCGTCTGTCCTCGCCTCTTACTCTGACTTTACAGAAGCACATTTTAGTCGAGTGTCTCCTCAACATCATAGAACAGGGCTGTCAAACTCATTCTCGCCGAGGGCCACATCAGCATAATGGTTGCCCTCAAAGGGCCATGATGTCACTGTAAGACAGAGTAGCTAGCTTTCACTGCCGCATCGTTTTTTGGGAAAACATTCTGCTGCGATCGCAGTTTGCCTTTTAATTCTTTGACAATTTGTTGTTTTTCCTTGAAGGCTAACTTGAGCATACTCGGCTCCTTGTTTGGTGTCAAAATTCCGACGTAGATCGTACTCTTTGACGACCGACACAGCCTCATAACCCAAAAGACGTACCGGTTTTTCACCATGAAGCGCAAACATGTATTCTCCTTCCCATCTTCGCCTGATGATACACTGCAAACTAGCGGCGGGATGCCGTCACTTCACGGGTAACACAATCGCCATCATGCATTGTGGGAAATGTAGTTTATGGTCCTCGCAGGCCACATTTTTGCAGACTGCAAATCATGTTTATTTTTTGAAATCATGTTTTGGTATGTGGCGCCACCTACCGCCGTCTACCAATCATTGCACTCAGTAGAGTCTCAGCTGCCGAGCAACCATGGGTTGCCAGTTAGGTCAGAAAACTAAACCTAAAAGAATTGAATTTGAATGTAGTAACCGTTTTTGGCCACATTCTTACATATGGCACCTAAAACGATGTGGCCGGCCACATCTGGCCCCCGGGCCTTGAGTTTGACACACGTGTCATAGAAGCTTCCATCCACCGATCTTCTAGCTCACCGTGCTCACTGCGGCTAACGCAAACAAAGTCCTCTGGACTCTGCTTTTCCAACCTCCCTGACCTTGGATGAACTCGCAACTCTGGACACGGACACACATTGAGATTTTTCGATAATTTTACTTTGCTAAATGTTGGAGATTAACGCATGTTTTTCTGGATTTTTAAGTCTTTTTAACTGATGTACAGTTCGGAATTGTTCATTAATTAGTATCCGCTTACTAGCTCGCCAGAGCACGTACTAATAAATGCACCAGGTACCAAGTGCGATCGCTAACGGAAAAGTCGTTGAGTCTTGCTGGAACTGTGTAGTGGGCGTCGTTTTTTCCATTACTTTATAGTACCACCTTATCGTGGACTGGGTCGTCATAGACTGCCGACTTGCAGCAGCTAAAAAAGCACCAAGTGCCAAAGTGGTATCACTGATGGATAAGCAATAAAAACGAGTAGTGCTCGAAGTGTGCGATGGAAAAGCCTCATAAGATCAGTGTATTCACCGAGATCCTCCACCAAAGGAGAAATGTTGTAAAACTCGTGTGAACCATATCCGTTTTTTATATCACATTAATATTCTGCTCACATTTTGACCATGTGTATCCTGAACATCTCACACACACACACACACACACACACACACACACACACACACGCTGAGATCAGTGAGGGGGAAGGAAGCACAGTGACAAGACAATGGACCAGAGTAAAGTGTCTCGTCCTCTCTTTGTCGCTCTGGTGGCTCCAGTGGAGCGAAAATGTGAGCGGGACGAAAAAACAGGAAAGGACAAGCGACTGGATGTGCTGACACCTGCGCTTACACGCTCGCCGTTTCTGTAGCGCGGCTTCAGCAAACGTAGCCAACAATATAACGATCGCAGATGACGAATATATCGACTGATGTCAGGTTTTTATTTTGATTGATGCGATATCTTTTTGGCACATATAAGGTGCGTTCCATTTATAGTCGGAACTCGGAATTTTCAACTTAGAAACTTTTTTCGATTAACAACGCTTCTGTCGGATTTGTTTCACACTAAATAAGTCGTATATATAGGACTGTTTAACTTTTATATCGTAGACCTGTTGCTACGCTGTTTGTGTGTCCAAAATGCCATTGTTTTCGACTGAATGCTAACAATGGCTAGCCCAAAATACATTTACCTCCATGTATTTTTTTCTGATTTCCCAACTGGAACGCAGTGAACTCGCTCCCGGTTCCCAGTTCGGAAGGTAAACGGAAGTTAGCATTCATGCAGATTTCATATTCTTTTACGTGTTTTGCCTTATTCCAACCTTTCCGACATTCTTCTAAAGATCGCTACATAACCTGCTAATGTCCGACGTTAATCCGCAGCTCACTATTTAATTCAGATTTTGTTGCAATCTGCTCTCTCACCATTAGATGTCACCAATTCGTAGACAGTGGACAATTAATTGTCTGGTTATTGCAGTACCAGTGTATCGTGATATTGTGATTTCCACCGCTAATTTTGATGCTAAGCTAGGCTAAGGGCCCGCAAATTCTCACACCACTTTTATACATTTTTATCGTATGACCTGTTTGTGTTGTTTTGTTATATTTTCTACAGCATTTTATTGTTTTATTGCTTGTTCTTTTTACGTTTTTATTTGTTTCAGCTGTTTTTCGAGTGCTTTAGAAATAAAGTTGGATTTGCTCTGGAAATCTTCACATGTACTTGACAGAATGGGATTTTATAAATAAAAGCCATAAAAACCTACAGTGATAACAGCACAGGCTGTGATGGACAGCAGTTCTGCCTGTAGACGATGACTCAGTGGTTTTGTTTTAATGGAAAGCTTTTAGCTGCCTGTGAATCCTCCTCCTCCTCCTCCTCCCACCTACAGAGGAATATTCACACAATCACAAAAACCTGCATGTCTCCGGCTTTCGGTCTCACCTTGTCGAACACTTTCCTGTCTCTCCTGGACTCCTTCACTCTCATTATTGTCCTGCTGTTTGTCAGTTTTCGTCTTTCCACATCGAGGTTTTTCGGCGTTCTCGGACATGTACGCACAGACGATGGGGGGGGGGGGGGGTTTGGATTCTCCCCGATCGATTCTGCTTAATGGCGCGGCTGAAACGACGCTTTGTGCGTCTTCCCCCGCTGCGGCGAGGCCAATCAGCCTCGCCGCAGCGGCTCTGCCGACGTTAGCGTCAACCGCCGACAATCGCTGCCTCTCACCATCTGCTGAGCAGAAATAAATTATTCAGCCTCCAAACTCAACTCTTCACGTCTGCTGCTTATTTTATTTATTTATTTTTTGTAAGTGAAACTGCTGCCAGCATCTGTTGTCCTTCGTAGCTGTAAAATAAACATTCCGGTGATCATCAGGAGCGCCAAAAACGTATTGTTTTAGTACTATTATTATTATTATTATTATACAACTACCTTTGCAGGATTTGTTGTGTTTAGCAAGACAGCGTGAAGCAAACACGACATCCAGTTTTCCTCTGTTTTTTACCTAATTCTTCTGTGTGTCTCTCGTGCAGGGAGTATCAAAGGAGCGACGATCGTGGACGCTCTGGATTCGCTCTACATCATGGAAATGTACGAGGAGTTCGAAGCTGCCACCGACTGGGTCGAGAAGAACCTCGACTTTAACGTGGTGAGTCGCTGCGCGCGTTAGCAAGACTGCGTTTGACCGGCAATAATCTGGAAAATATCGGGACACAGGTTTGACAATGCGGTATTTGGAGAATCTAGAAGCATGGAAGCAGATATCCCGAACTTTGGCTTGTGTTCTAGTCCCTGCCAGGTCAAGAGCTCGGGCACCCATGAGCCAAATACCCAATCCTATGGGTACCTTGCTCATGGGTTTATACCTATGACTGCACTGTAGAGTTGCATTGGGTGGTCACATTAAATAAAAAGTGCATTAATGACACTACTTTGAGTTCAAAATTCCTCGAATTTGCAGCATTAGTTCTGTGAAAATGTCTTAATAATCGGTATGGAAACTGAAATATCTCTAAATGAATCGATATTGAATCAAATCAGGCACCTTGTGAATTGGGATCGAATCGATTCAGGAAATCAGCCGTGTTTCGCAGCCACGATGCCTGTGAGACACTGTTTTATACACAGTGACTTTACCTGGGCAGATCTCCAAAGACTATTAACCAGCGCCAGAGGATATTTGGAGATTTCATCAACGTCCCTGAGAAGACGTCCGAATGCTGTCACCACTTCTGTCGTCACTGGACTCGAACCATCCGTCCAACCAAAGTCTCAGTCTCTCCTCCACTTTATATTCTCTGCTTTCTGTGTCTCCAAAAGCTAGCACACTTATAAATAAGATGCATCTCAAAAACTCAAGGTGACTACCTGGGCTTTCAAGTGTCCTACAAGCTCAACAACGGTGTTTTTTCAAGTTTTCAGACGTCCTCAGAGGACCCGTGTATATTTAAAGACCTACTTTGCCGGATTCTGTCATCGGAGTCACCGAAAGTTGAGCTGCTCTCGTTGAGTGTTTGGAAAAGAAAACTTCACGTCGAAACAAAAGCCGAGCAGAGTCGTCTCATTAAAACGGGCTCATTGTAAAGGCGCTGGTGCAAAGTGGGAAACAAAAGCTTTATGGAAGTGCAGAAACGAGCATTTCAGAAAACAAAATGGGGCCACCTGCTGTGATGGTGGAGTTTGAGTGGCAGAATGACTGCTGATAAACACCGCGACAGTGAACCTCCACATCTGTGCTCGAACAACGCTGTGCAACAGTGACAATTAACTGTTCAGATGCAGAGCATTAAAATAAGATTTAAGCTAAACTAGAGGCACATGCAGCACAGGACATGTATAACTAAAGATCAGATAGAACTGGTCGTGGATATCTGCCAGGGTTCACGTTGCCAAATTCATGCTCCAGTTGGTCCTTAAATTTCTGTTTTGTTTTGATAACTTTGTCTTTAATGAACTGGAACATAAAAGTCGTCAGAGTTTCCAGGAGAATCACTCATAGGTTTGGTTAGGAATCACTTTTTGGAGTCAAGTAGATTCCTTCATTTAAAAGCTAGTCAGTAGATTGTTGGTAGATAGTCTGTAGATAGGCTCGTTATAGGCAGTATATGGCCTGTAGATAGGCCTTAGATAGGCCGTAGTTGGCTTGTAGATAGGCCTTAGATAGGCCGTAGATGGCCTGTAGATAGGCCTTAGATAGGCCGTAGATAGTCCGTAGATAGGTCGTAGTCTTGCATGACCACGGCAGTCTGTAGATAGCCGGTAGCCTCGCATGACCAAAATCACTAGTAGATAGTCGGTAGTCTCACATGACCAGGATCACCGGTCACTAGTCTGTAGTCTTGCCTGACCACGATCACCCACCGATGGTCGGTAGTCTTGCTTGATCACGATCACCAGTCAATAGTCGGTAGTCTCACCTGATCATGATCACCAGTAGGTAGTCGATAGTCTCGCCTGACCACGATCACCGGTCGATGGTCGGTAGTCTTGCCTGATCACGATCACCGGTAGATAGTCGGTAGTCTCGCCTGACCATGATCACAGGTAGATAGTCGGTAGTCTTGCCTGATCACCACCTTTTTATTACCGAGACATTTAAGACAAAGTCAAACCCAACATGACCCAGTTAAACTTCTTTACGATACCAAGATGGGAGTAGCACTTTGGTCGAATCTGATTTGACTCAAAAAGGATTTCGAGGGCCCATGGGGAACCCTGTGAACGGACCAAACCCTCAGATCATAATCCTTTTCTAAATTTGGGGCTGTAATCACAACTCGGGCACATAAAAACACTGTAAGACACGGTTACATTTGCCGCTACAAAGACAACGACAGCACTCTGTTCTGTTCTTACTTAATTAGGAGGCTCTTTGTAATGAGGAGGACTCGACAATCAAGGCAAACTTCAAAGGGAAAGTGTGTGTAGAGAGTGTGTGTTTTCCCGCAGATGTGTGTTACGTGTTCCCACATCGTTAATCAGCCAGAACACAGCAGTCCTTCAGAAATTAGCACAGAGAAACACTCGCTCCTACGATACTCAATGACCTTTTATTAATGTTTGCTCATCACAAAGATGAGATTCTCCATCGCTGCTGTAGATTTCCTAACTCGCGAGAGCAATATCGTCTTTTTCTTTCTTTCTTTTCTTTAAATTATAAGCCATTCCGTGAGTGGCAATGCAAACTATTCTCTAATCAGTGTTTAAAAAAGAAGAATCAAGTTTCTGTAATTAAAATATAGAAAAACACTTTCAATTAACGGTGTGTTCGCGATGAAACAGACAATATTATGTGAATATGCAAAGTGAGTGGAGCAAAGCTGGGACGGGAAAGAGCAATAATAAACATTAAAGTCAAAAAGATGAGAAAATGAAAGAAGGAAGAGTGAGTTCGTACCTTTTTTTATCAATAAAGCAGCAGTTTTTTACTCGACTGACACATTTTCAGCTCTTTCAACGACGGTATTAAAAAATCTTTCAAAATGAACACCTAGAAATGGTTGGTTTATGATGTTTATTGTACATAGACTTTGTTTTTTTCCCCCCTAAATCATGTTTTTGGACTTGACAACAGTTTTGAGGTTTGCACATAGGATACAGGACATTTTTTTCTTAATCAGAAAAACTAGCTTTTGTTGTTTTTAACCCCGCCCTAACAGCCAACAATCAATGAAATACAATCAAAACCATCAAGAGTTAATGGATAAAATAGTCAAATCACCTCTGTCCGTGGTCTTTGGGTCATTCCTACGGTGGCCCTGAGGTGCAAAACACAAAACGTAAATCTATCTTTAAATATAGGCATTTAAACGGTAATTTGTTTATGGTCCGCAAATGAGACCAGCGTTTGTGTTTTTGGTTTTGCGTTTGTGTTTTGTGATTTACGTTTATGTGTGTTTTTTGTTTTGTGTTTGTTTTTTGTTTTGCGTTTGTGTTTTTGTTTGTGATTTGCGTTTATGTTTAGTGATTTGTGTTTGTATTTTTCGTTTGTGATTTGTGTTTAATGATTTGCGTTGTGTTTTGGGGTTTGTGTTTTGCGTTTTTTGTGTTGCGTTTGTGTATTTAGATTTGTGTTTGTGTTTTTTTTGTTAGTGATTTTTTATTTTACGTTTGTGTTTTTTGATCTGCGTTTGTGTTTAGTGATTTGTGTTTGTATTTTGCGTTCCTTATTTGCATTTGTGTTTAGTGATTTGCGATGTGTTTTTTATTTTACGTTTGCGTTTTTGTGATTTGCGTTTGTGTTTTGCGTTTTTTATTTTACCTTTGTGTGTCTGGTTTTGCGTTTATGTTTTGTGATTTGCGTTTGTGTTTTTTGATTTGCTTTTATGTTTCGTGTTTTGCGTTTGTGTTTTGTGATTTGCGTTTGTGTTTTGCGCCTGTGTTTTGCGCCTCAGGGCCACTGTACCTCCTAATCCTTTGCAGCCACATGTAACCACAGCTCGCGCGGTGACGCAGCGACACCAGTTGCCCGAGTAGCTCGTACAGTAAGTTGCTCTTGAACATTATCTCAGTGGCTCAACCTGCGAAAGTCGTCTGCCGTTTAGTTCCCGGCAAGGAAAAAAGTCCAGGGCTTAGATGCTTAGTCAGTTTCCTGTGAGCGCTGTAATGGCTTTAATGTTTGTCACCATCAGGAGACGCCAGCTTTGTCAGGCCCTTCGTGCAGCACTGAGATAACGTTGCACAACTGCTGACTTGGAGAGTCATTGTTCGGCGTGGGGTTTAAAGCACTCGAAGGCAGACGCACACACATGCACACACAGACACACAACGTATGAATATTTAAAAGTGACACATTTCATGACTCCATTCTTTATATAAAACAATGTCTCACTCTCGGGTTTATTAAAACTGCAGCAGCGGGTGAAGAATAATGGCCTCGTGCGTCACGGCTGCCCCGGTTAAAAAAAGAAAAAAAAATAATTAGGACGAATTAACGGCACCAAACCAACTCCTCGATCCGTCACTCAGACTCAGGGGCAGCAGGAAACGACAGGACATATTTCGTCTGACATATTTGTCTATTGTCCTTCGTCTGCGTCGACGGCAGTGACTTATGAGAGCTGTCAATCACAGAACACAGAAACTTCTGGAGAGAGAAAGAGACGGAGGAGGAGGAGGAGGAGGAGGATGCAACAAAGCATCAAGCAAAGGCTTCGACAAACCTGTATTTCCGTCAAATTATTTGTCTTGTCTGTCGACAATTGGAGGCGCTTTACATTCGGATGCAGTCTCGCTGTCATTTAAGGGAGTTAAATTAAAGGTAAACGTGCTTCATTTTTAACTGTTATTTATAAACGGCCAATGAAACCAATGGGGTCTCAATGATAAATAATCTATGAATCGATTATTCAACTATTTTGAGTGTTTTTTTGTGAATATTCTTGCTTTCTTTGCTCCAAAAAACATTAAAAAGTGAAGTTTTTTTCAAAACTTCCGACATTTTTTGGGCCGACCAAGTCAACGATTGATCAAGAAGACGAATCAATTATGAAAATAACCATCAGCCAATGAAAACCAATGGGGTCTCAATGATAAATCATCTATTTTTAGCTTTAAAAATTGTATATTTTCTGCTTTTTATGCTCCATACAACAACAAAAAACTTGTTTTGTCAACATTTTCTTACAAGTCAACGATTGATCAAGAAGATGAATCACGATCACCAGTAGATAGTCGGTAGTCTCGCCTGATCTCGATCACCGGTAGATAGTCGGTAGTCTCGCCTGATCTCGATCACCGAGATCAGGCGTGAATATTTTCTGGTTTCTTTGCTCCATACAACAAAGAAATCCTTAAAACTGGTGATTTTTCAACATTTTGTGACATTTTTTGGGCCGAACAAGTCAACTATTGATCAAGAAGATGAATCAATTATGAAAATAACCATCAGAACAACTCAAAATGGTGGATTTCTTTGCAACACAGGTTCTGATGCTGTTTTCAGCCAATGAAGCCAATGGGGCCACAATGATAAACTATGTTTTCTGGTTTCTTCGCTCCATACAACAAAGAAAACCTTTAAACTGAAGATATTTTAAACTTTTAAGTTTTTAAAAAGTGTATATTTTGTGGTTTCTTTGCTCCATATAACAAAGGATACCTTAAAACCGAAGATTTTTCAACATTTTCTGACATTTTTTTGGCCGAACAAGTCAACTTTTTGTAAAGAAGATGAATCAATTATTAAAATAACCATCAATCAATGTAAACCAATGGGGCCAGAATGATAAATCATCTATGAATCGATTATTCAACTATTTTGAGTGTTTTTTAGCTTTAAAAAAGTGAATATTTTCTGGTTTCTTTGCTCCATACAACAAAGAAATCCTTAAAACTGGTGATTTTTCAACATTTTGTGACATTTTTTGGGCCGAACAAGTCAACTATTGATCAAGAAGATGAATCAATTATGAGAATAACCATCAAAACAACTCAGAAAGTGGATTTATTTGCAATCCAGCCAATCGATAATGGAATAAACACTGATTCTGACAAATCTGTGACTCGCCGTTATCAGCCGATTGAAACCTGCCAATCAATAACATCATTAGAAGGTTAATCCACATAATTTGGCACAATATTTACCTCATTACAATATTTACATTCCAAAATGGGCGACACTCACATTTATTTAATTTGCCTTCTCTAAACGTTGAGATCCCTGGAGTCTTTCTGCCCGTTTGCCTAAAAACAGTTGAGACGTCTGAGATGGTTTTCTTTGTGTGTGTGTGTGTGTGTGGGTGTCTTGTGATAATTACTCAAGCACCTGCGGTTCAGACTAAAAATAGGTAAGAGATAAAAATCTACTCATGCAGCTCTGTGGTTTCCTCTCACAGACGGTACAGCAGCACCGTGTAAACATTTCTGCAGGTCATTTATTCATCTCGCCGTGTCCATGACGCAAGTTTTTTTGCCTCAACGGGACCGAATTTATACGAAACGAACCGCCGGCGAAACCTTCGTCCTCTCGTTATACAGAGAAGTTTTATTTATTTATTCATGTAATTTACCCCTCGTTTGTGCTTTTGTCTCCGCCGCAGAACGCCGAAGTGTCCGTGTTCGAGGTCAACATCCGCTTTGTCGGCGGCCTGCTGTCGGCCTACTACCTGTCTGAAAAAGAGGTAAGACGCTTTCCTTCGCCTTCGCTGCTGCAAGTCGCGACAACGGATGGTACAGAACGGGGCGATAATGAGTGTTTTTATACGCTCTAGATCGTTACTTATATCCCTTTTAATTGCTGGCGGTACAGATAAATGAATCCCATTAGCGGTTGCCAAGGTAAGTTCTTGGGGTTGCTCTTTTTTCTACACAGTTAGATTAGTTTGCTGCTCTTGGTTCCACAAAGTATTGATTACTCGAATGCCCTGAATGTTTTTTTGTTTTTGTTCTCTGGTTGGTATTGATGCTGTGAACGTGCCGGTGCTCTGCTCCAGACTGGATTTATTCAGAAAAATGGGATCCTATAGGGCCGACCTGCATGACTTAGTAGTGCCAGGTTGTGTGTAAATCTGCTCGGTGAACATGTCACGGGCAGGTATTACACTCTGCTCTGCGGGGATTTTTGTTAATCTCACCTCTCTTCAATATCTCGTCTTCTTTATCGCTTTTAATTACGTATCTCGGTCTCTTGATGAACAATTCGAAGCATTGATAACGTCGCAGCCCTGAAAACCTGGCGTTAGAGGCTAAGGTGTTAGCTTATATATATATATTTATTTATATATACATGTAATCTGCAAAATCATCCCTAGCGGAGAGAGAACGAGAGTTTTGAGGCCAAGTGCTTCCTAATTAGCAGAGAGACAGATTGCAGGTTGCAGAGCTTTGTTAGCAAAACCCATTTACAAAAATCAATGAACTTTGCAGCACTTCAGCACACACACACACACACACACAAACACACACACACACACACACACACACACACACCCGCGAAGAAGCAATCCTGACGACCGGTATTTCTTATTTGCCAAGTTTTAGGAATGTGGGCCCCAAAACCCGAGCAAAAGATTGGCACTCTGTCGGGCAGAACCTTTTATGTGAGGAGCCATATACTTGCACGTAATGCAACCGCTAATTTACAGCTATATGTGTTACAAAACTTTGTGAATGGGCCATTTCCAAGAAAAAATGTGTGGGGGGGGGGAAACAAATCAATGAATTCATTTCATGCAGTTCTTTTTATACATAAATCTGAATTATAAAGCTGTTTGCTCGGGGATCCCAAAAATATACCTGTGGGTCCTGACCCAGACTTTGCTAAGGTCCAGTAGTTGCCTTGAAATTCAAAATGCTGTACCTCTGATTGATTAAAATACTTCTCGATCTGTTTCCACCCCATATTTTAAATGCTTCATTTTCGTGAAAATCAATGAATGACATTTTGCTTTCATTTAATTTAATTAATTTAGGTACCTCATCGGCTAATACAAAAAAATGAGCAATGCTGCCATTTCCGTGGGTTGCACCTAGTGGCCACCTAGTGGTGTTTGCGATCATACGTGCAGCAAATAGTGTTGTTCCTGAATAAAGAAGCTTCATTTGCTCGTCTTTTTGGTGCTAATCAGGGAGGGTATCAGCGATTAGTGGTAATCGAATGGTGAACTGTACCAAAAAAGATGTTTGTTTTCCTAATTCACGATGCAAAATACACTATTTTAAGTGATTATACACTTTTACAAACATATGCGTGGTCGTATCTGGCGTTAAACCCTACCGTTTCTTTACACCTTGGACGTTAAACCAGTCGTTCGACAACATTACGCGCGATTGTGTCGTCGTACGAGTATTGAAGCAAACTGGATTGATAACAATATCCACGTCTGCCCTGACAAAAGCCGTTCAGTTGAAAACCATCCTCGTGAACCTCGTCACGCTCTCAACAGGTGTGAAACGGTCGACCCTCGACTCCTCTTCGTCGTTTCTCCTCGGCCGTCGCTCCAGGGCAGCTCCATTCCTCATATTTTTTTTATGACTCGCCGAGTATTTCAATCCCAGCCTTTGGAAGTCGTCTCTCACTCGGTGCTTCAGCTGCAGGTCAGGGTTTCTCCTCAGAGGTGGAGGCAGTAGATGAATGTCGGCCTTGGAGGACGGAGGCTGCTGATGGACTGGGTGTCTGGATTTTGCTGCTGGTTTGGAGCAGAAATTATTGGTGAAAAGAATGGAGATGAAAGTTATTCCAGAAGTAAATATTGAATTCATGCTGCCTGTTTTGGCAAAAAAATGATAATTTCGACTACTTTTCAACAAGTTCTCATAAAGCACTCCAGCTTTGCTCTTCTCGGAACTGTTCCGACCTTTAAACGAGTACTTTGGCACAACACTCTCCTGATAAAAGCTCATGCAGTATCTGCAGGGGAGCACTTTTGCCTGGCGGAGTTTTCACAGTAAAAAAAAAAAAATGGATTAATTCCACTCAACAATGGCCCGACGTTACGCAACTCGTCCTCCCGTGAATGCAGACGTAAATCCGAGGGATCGCAGCGTGACCTGTACTCGCGCTGCGTCGCGTTGTGTTGATTCGTTAGAAACGGGAAGTCAAAAAACATCGTAATAAATAAAGAAAATGAAACGGATGCCTTTCGGTTGCACTTCAAAGCTCCTCGGCCCCGGCTTTGTCCGGGGTGTTTTTGTAACGCGGCGTGACAGGAGGACGACGGATGATGAAAGGTGTTGAAGACGGACAGAAGGAGCAGGTAGACGAGTCGATCTCTGTCTCGCTCTCTCCTCGTCTGGCTCCGGCTCAAAGAGAACCCGCGAGCCTTTGATGAAAATTTGATCAGTAAATGTACAGCTGGTAGCGGCAGCGGCAGCGGCGGCGGTGGCGGCGGCAGCGGCGTGTGCGCCCTACTGGCAGGCTTTTTACGTCGCCCGGGCTGCATACAGATCGCGGCGTGTAACCTCATCTGGAGGAGGAGGAGGAGGATTGACGAAGACCGCAGGAAGCCGGGGAGTAATGTATGAAGAGATGGACGAAATGAAAAGGACTCCAGACCTTCTGCTAATCTGGGCTAAGTGCTTCATGCAGGGAAGGACTCAGGAAGGACTGCCAGCAGCGTTTTAAGGGAAAGAGAGGGTACAATGTGAGGACGGATTCACGAAAGGAGCCAAAAAACAGACAAGTCGGTAATAATTCACTATTTTACGGAAAAAACGGGGGACAATAGTTTTAATGTAAAACTCAGGGTTCGTACGGAAATTGAAAATGCATTTTCTAGGTCCTTGAAAAGTTAATGAAAAACTAAATTTCCTGTAAAGTTTTCGGAAAAGTCACGGAAATATTGCACGGATAATATTTTGGATGTGGAAAAACATAACTAAAATGATGCGAAATTTAAATTTAAATTTACACGGAAGTGTCGAGCGAAGACATGGATTTTGAGATGCTCTGTTCAATGACAAAATGCCAGGAAAGTGTAGTTTCAATGGGTGTGATGTGAGTTAACCGCGTCTATGGCGTACGGAGACGATCATTCAGTCCTGGTGTGTGGATTTCGCCTGCTAACACACAAAAGCTAACGGAGAAGCTAAAAAACACAAGGCAACACACTTCTCGGGGGTAAAAAAAAAAACGTACGAACCCTGAAAACTACAATTTTAGTATTGATGTCGAGCGAATGCCAGCTGCCTATTTTTTGCGATGTCTTGACAATATTTACTTTACGTATTACGTAGTAGACGGCGATGCAGTTGGTAGACGTGGAAACAAGAACTGAGGATTCAGAGAAATGTACATTTAAAAAAAGGAATGAAGGTGATAAAAAGATAAAATAAGACCTTGAGGCGTAAAAAATCAAATTAAGAGGAATTCAAAATGAAGTGAGGTTTCGTATCATGGGAACTGAGCAGTTTTAATTCAGCGATTCTCCGTGTGTGAAATTCAGTTAATGCCATCCAGCAATCAAAAAAACATTTTAAAACATAACAACTTGACGTTGATGGAAACTAATCCCAGTCTCCTTCCACATGTACTCGTGATAACGGGGATCCCAGCTCGCAGAAAACCGACAGATTAATGTAGAAAAAATCCCATTACTGCAAAAACCAGAGTAGCTATGCTAATAAATACATTCCGGATGCTAATATTTGAATTTCCAAATTTGGTATATCTTGTGTTCGTCCTCCATTGTCCTAAAATCTATAAGATAACATACTGAACTGAAGCTCACTAGAAGATATTTCACCTAAATCCTTTATACCTGAGTCCTACGATAGAAAGCATCGACTTAATCGCTAAATGTATCTGCAAGCTAGGAGGCAGGGACTCTGCTCAGATGTTTTAAAACTTTTATTGGAACTCTTTATGACTGAAATCACTTTATAGGAACTTACGATGCAATAAAAAAAAATATATATATATATATATATATATATATTTATATTATTGAATACTTGAAGTCAGCACTTTTAAAGTCCAAGGATGTGAACGAGCACAACAACTTTCTTATGGGTACTGTAATGGTAAATTGAATTCCTCCGTCTCAGAGCTACAACTGCCCATCACCCTATACCTGCCCAGCACAGGATACCAGGTCCTTTTGTATTATTGTGTGTTGTATATTGTGTAATTAGCATGTCTGGCCTGAACTTGCACCTTCCTGCAACATCAGCAGGGTAGTCGGCTCCCCGATACCTACAGTGGACAAAGAGGTGTGAAAACACCGCCTGGAAAGGCAGACGCTTTGTCTATTGGAGGAATGCGAAAGGGGGGTCTTTCTCCAGCCAGGATCACTCCTGCAAAGATTGACCTTTTCCTTGCAACGAAAATAAAAGTTTCATTCTTCACCAACAGCAGAGAATTTCCACAACAGTACTTCTCAAAAAACACGACCCCGTTTTACCTCTTTGAGTGAAAAATGAAATGAAAATGTGCGAATATGTGGCAGTAATTTAGAATGGCGTACTCCACTTTTGTCTGTATTGAAAGCATATTATTCAAATTCAGTGAATAAATCGTCCTTTTTTGGATGTTTCACTTCCATCTCGTTACAAACTAATACTAACTAAAATCACTGTAATTGACGTTCTGGCAGGGAACAGATGTCGGAGTGTTGAAAAGTGTTCGCATTAATGCCACAAGAGAAAGGACCAAAAACCTGGAACTGTCATTCCATGCTCAGCCAAATCAAAAATGCAGGGCTCCAGCTGCACAAATCACTCTGTTCTTTTATTGTGTTCCGTTGTCAGTCGAACAATTCCCTCCTCGGAGGTTGTTTCCTGTAGTCTGTGGATTGCTACGTCCTGTTTCTTCTCTTCTATTAAAGTAACCTCCAAAAAAAAAACACCGTCACTAACTGGTGACTGATGCATACAAACAAAAAAAACACAAATGAGTGATTTAATATGTGTCGCAGTTGGCTTCCAACTCCACCCGCTTGTCCTTCTGCCGCACCTCATTGATCTGCGCTTGACTGATTCGGTCTGGCCCACTTCAGCCGCTTGATGGATTTCCGTGGCAAACGAAACAACGGGCCGTTAGCCGAACTCGAGGTTCCTATCTCTCTTGCCGCGCCTTCCTTGATGGATTCTCTCAAAGGCTTTTATTGTCAGTGAGTGATCGGAGGTTTGGACGAGAGTCAGTGCGGCTTGGCTCGGACGAGCGCACATTCGCCAGTTTAACCCTCCGCTAATCGATTGGTCTTCATTAAATCTTGGGGTTGCATTAAATCTCACGGAATCTTGATCGGCAATAAGACAGGCATCCGTTTTTTTGGATGAAATCATATCCAGTCGTGGTACTTGAAGCTTTCAAAACTCATTCGGTTTTCAAGAAATTTCCTTCAGTTCTTCTAGTTGCCGAGTTCGCTGGTGCTACGGCTAGCGCAAGTCAATGCTATCAGCTAGCATGGCATTAGAAAAACTCAATTGTAACGGCAGACTATCGATGTACATATGTGTTGATAGAATGTTTTAAATAAAAACCAGCCTTGCAATTTGAAGGATTTATGTCTCAGCAGCAGCAGCAGCGCGTCATACTTCCTGTTCGGCTACGGCAGCGGCGGACTGATTCCGCTGCTGCTGAGAAAGTAGTCCCTCAAAAACTCATGCGACGCGAGGTTAGTTTTGTTTCAAATATCATTCTATCAACACAGATATGTACGTCGATAGTCTGCCGTTACAATTGATTTGCCTCGGGTGCACTGTGGAGTCGGTATGCATGTTTCTAATGCCATGCTAGCTGGTACCATTGACTTGCACTAGCCATAGCACCAGCGAATTCGGCAACTAGAAGAACTGAATGAAATTTCTTGAAAAGGTCTCCAGACATCTCCGTCACACCGGCTGAGTTGGAAAATAAGGTCTTATGTCCAAAATTCCGAACTATCCCTTTAACTCGCCATTAACCCCTTAAACATGTCGTCATAAGACTCGAGATTTTCTGGACACGATCCTGTTAGAAACATCAATACATAATTGCTCATTATTGCCAGTATTTCTGGCAGTTTCCTTCCCATATTTCACATTGTTTTCCCCTCACCCTGAAAACATATTTTCGCTGGATGACTTCGGACAAGATCACGGCAGGGGAAGCAAAAGGTGACGAGTTAGGAAGCAGCAGGTACACAATGTTTGTTTTTTTATGATGGTTGTTCTGCCATAATGGCTGACAGGGTGGTACAAAAAAAACAGAATCAGATTATTTGGCGTATTGTTTTCTGCTTGTGACAGCTTTGTGAAAACGTCAAGAGAAACAAGGGAAGCTTGTGCCGTCACGTTGGCTGTTTCGACGTCCAGCTGAAACAACAGCAGCAGCAGCAGCAGGAAGGAAGTGCACGTGTTCTCATGAAAAAGTCGTTTATTTGGACAACCGCAGTTGCGCGAAGCCCGAACTCAACGCTAACTCGCATGTGCACGGTGTACGAAGTTTGGAA